>NC_090657.1:230248506-230548506 GCF_040937935.1 Hyperolius riggenbachi
TTTTCTTTTTTTTTTCTGCTTAAAGTGAACCAGAGACAAAGCACCCTCATGTATTTTACCATATATATCAGTGGGAACATTAGAGAAAACACCTACCCTGCTCTCTGTTACATTCTTCACTGCACAGCCTGCTTGTTATCAGCCCTGATAAAATCCCCCATTAAGCATTCAGTCTGGCTTTGCTCAGGAATCATTATAGCTGAGTCTGTCTTCTCTGTTGTCTTGTTAAGCCCCAAGCCTGCCCCCTTGTGGCTCTGCTATAATGACTCAGCTATAATGATTCCTGAGCCTGCCCCTTCTGACTCAGCTATAATGATTCCTGAGCAAAGCCAGACTGAGTGCTCAGTCGGTGATTTTATCAGGGCTGTTAACGAGCAGGCTGAGCAGTGAAGAATGAAACAGAGAGCATGGTAAGTGTTTTCTCTAATGTTCCCACTGATATATATGGTAAAATACATGAGGGTGCTTCATCTCTGGTTCACTTTAAGTGTCACTGTAACTAACGATAAACAATCTCTCCATTCCAATAACTCACGTATGGCTAGTCACGCACCTGCAGGTCTTCAGTTCAGGGCTTACGCTAACGATCAGTAGACCATCGTTGAAATCAATCTTACTGTACATAGATATCATTTGTTCATCACAAACCATTGGTAATCGCTCATTTCATGACAATGGTGATCAAGTATTTGTTCGGAGCTCAATGAGGAGCCGGGTTCACCCAAAATGCAGAAAGATTTCCCGGCCATAGATTGGGTCTTTGCTTCCTCTCTCAAAGGGAAGCTTAAGTGTAATTTCTGGGCCACACCTAGGCAAAATTAACCTGGTGTCCCCCTTACAAATGCCCCCCCCCCCCCGCCCCCCCCCAAAAAAAACAGCATTAGGGGCTTCCAGATTGGTCCAACAGCCCCCACAAGGTCCTGCTAGTTCTAATCCCAACTTTATTTTGTCCCCTGTGATCCCTGCAGTGTAGTGGCTCACCTGGTCCATGCTCCTCTATATGTTCGTGGTTTCCTGCACTCCAGACTTCATCCTTGCAGGGGCGCTGCTCCTCCTGGACCCAGCGCATGTTATTCCGCTTATCATGCGCTGTATAGCATAGGAGAGGCCCCTGTTGTGAAATCGGGAGTGCACAATGCCTTGGACATATGGAGGAGCATGCACTGGCCAAACCAGTCGAGCCGCTACAGTACAGGGATCCTGGGGGTCAAAATAAACTTGGGGGGAGACCTGAGGGGTCCGGCAGCACTCGAGGGCCATGGGGCAAGTGCCCTGGTTACCCCTGTGGTAGAACAAGCATGCAGCCAGTGGAGTCAAAGCAACTGACCTGCGTGCCTGTTCTAGGTCAGCGAGTCACAAATGATTAAAAGCAGATAATCAGTGTTACAACCAGTAATGCTGGGAATACTACATACGTTTTCACCCCCAATAGATGGGTTCAATAGATAATTTCCAACATGTTTTTGGCTCTATTTCTCATAGAAGTGAATGGAAAAAGATAAGGAAAATGAGTGGAAGATAAGAGGATATAGCAGAGAATTGAGCGGAAAAAGCGATCGGCTGGGAAAATTAAGCGGAAAAACATACCGTGTGTTCCCAGCATTACATGCTTGCGTATTGTTTTGCACACTGCCATCCCAGGCTGCTGCCTGGAGCGCCCACAATATAAAGAGGCGCTCTCTGTTTTAATGAAATTTCTCCCAACGTCACCCCTTAGCCGAGGGAGATGAAATACATAATGATGGGTGAATTTCTTGTGGTGAGGTACACAGGCCAAACCGCAAACCCACAAGCTAGCATTTCCAGACAAGCGGGTTCACAAACCCACAAATCCTGACGCAAACTCGGGGTTTCACAAGTTCGACCATCGAGCAGGTTCTTGATTCCCTGGCTGGCATCTCTCTGCACCTTCCCCCGCCTGCTCTCTCACCCATATGGCTGACAGGATGACAACACCTGGTGTATACCAAGCCCAGGGGCGTCGCTAGCCCCAAAGATCAGTGGCACGTGCCCCAGATCTATTCTGTGGTGCCCTGGATGTCCCCCAGGCAGATTAGAGTCACCACGGCACCCAGCATGGCCCCACACAGTACCCAGCATGCCCCACAGAGCCACCACAGCACCCAGATTTCCACCATAGCATCCATCATATCATTACAGCCTCCAGCATGCCCCATAGAGGCACCGTAGCACCCAGCATGGCACCACAGCACACAGCAATGGGGGTATGCTGGATGCTATGGTGCCTCTATGTGGGCAATCGATGTTAAGTTCATGTACATTTGGCTCCATCCAGGACCACACCCACATTCCGGTGCTGGAGTGCCCAACAGTGCCCTGGATCTCTACGGATCCTAGAAACGCCCCAGACCAAGCCCATAGCTTATACATGTTACAGAGCCACGTCAACAGGCTGTCTGCATGTTAGATTGGTAAGGCTCTGTAACATGTATAAGCTATAGGCTCACTATAAAACAGTGGTTCTGGATGTAAGCCTGGCTTCAGGGGCATACAGAGATGATTTGCATATTCCAGAGTGCTGCATCATGGGAAAGAACAGTTGCTCACTTACAGCCGAATTATCGCAAATGCCTTCTGTTTGAAGAAGGCAAATTACATTGAGCGTTGCTTTTTAGTAGGAGCGTCTCTTCCAGCCCCTTATACCTTCCTAGCGGTTCTGGGTCACCATTAGCTTTCTGGGTGCGGATTTAGTGATGGACCGAACACTTTGCCCGTGGACAGTTCCGGGGGAACTTGGGCCGTTGTTCGTATTCAATACAAGCTTTTTTTGTCAAAAGTTTGCATTCGCATTTTTTACATTTACGTCAATAGCCGCAGACTTTAGCGGTCAATAGGAAAGCCCCCGTATGTGCTGGAAACACCAAATTTGCAGGGTACATTAAGGAAGAGAGAGGGAACAAGAGGAAAAACATTTCAAAAAGACCTTGAAGTTTTGGAGAAAATAGATTTTAAAGTTACGATAGGAAAAAAAAGTACTGTATTGTTAGGACTAGAAGACTCACTTTTTGTCCCCCAAAAGTGGGGGGAAAAGTCACTGTGTCTTATAGTCCAAATGCAGGGAGTTCCTGACTTGTGAACACCTCTCAGTACGAACCTCCAACCTGCCGCAATGTCAGGGACTCCCTGTTCTGTGCCCATGCAGAGGAGGAGGACACAGGGGGACAAATGGAGGACGCAGGGGGACAAACGGAGGACGCAGGGGGACAAACGGAGGACGCAGGGGGACAAACTGAGGACGCGGGGGGACAAACTGAGGACGCAGGGGGACAAACGGAGGACGAAGGGGGACAAACGGAGGACGCAGGGGGACAAACGGAGGACGAAGGGGGACAAACTGAGGACGCAGGGGGACAAACGGAGGACGCAGGGGGACAAACGGAGGACGCAGGGGGACAAACGGAGGACGCAGGGGGACAAACGGAGGACGCAGGGGGACAAACGGAGGACGCAGGGGGACAAACGGAGGACGCAGGGGGACAAACGGAGGACGCAGGGGGACACAAAGGAGACACAAAGGGGTATAGAGGAGGACAGAGGCAGACACAAGGGGGACAGAGGAGGACACAGGGAGACACTAGAGAAACAAGGTGGCATGAGGCACAAAGAGGGCATAATCCACAAGATGCTCCTTCACCATGGATGCACCAGGTTTAGTATGTACGGTATATATTTTCTCCCCCGTTTTTTGTCCTCTACACCTAGGTGTATCTTATGGTCAGGAGCCTCTTATAGTCTGATAAATACGGTAAATATTTAAATGTGTTAAATGACAGATAAGGTAGTCATAGCAACTCGGAGGAAGAAGTAATTCAGGGTCCGGCAATCGACAGATTCTTCCCCCAATGACCCTTTTGCAGGGGCGCAGAGTATAGCATTTGTGCCATAGCCACGCCAAGCTTCGGTGCTATGTGGCATACGGCGGGTGCCGAAAAGCTCTGCCTCCATCTGGGTATTCTAAAAAGCTCTGAGCGATCATGGTAATAAATTCTACCCAATTCTGCTATATCATAGGGAAACAAACCCCTGAAAAGTAAACAGATGTAAGACCTGAAGATCTGTTTACATTCGCTCTGGTACAGGCATTCCTGTATGAGACGGACAGATGGCCAATAAAAAGAGATATAAATGATGAAGGAAAGTCAGACAGTGTGGAACGAGCAGTGTCCACTCATACAGAAGGCATGAGAGATATGTACACTAAGAAGGTACATTCTTCTGTAGGAAAATATACACGGCATTATGTGAGACATCTGTCCATACATCCTGACTCACCCTGCCCATAACAGGCCAGGAGCTGCTCTCGTTCACTTAAGGGGCACCTCTAGCTGCAGAAATACCACCATGCAGCTTTGGCAGGGTGGAATCCTACAGATCCATAGCTGCTGGGATCGCTGACCCCAAAAGTAAAGCTTGCACGGCCGCTGAAAGAGCAGGTCAGAGGCTATCAAGGATTTCTCAAGTGGGCTGATTGCAATCTGTTATCAAAACAAGACTTACAACCCATGTGACCAGCTATACTAACTTAAAGAGACTCTGTAACAAAATTTTCATCCTTATTTCTTCTATCCTATAAGTTCCTATACCTGTTCTAATGTGCTCTGTCTAACTGCAGCCTTTCTTAGTTGCACAGTGGCTGTATTATCTCTGTTATATGATCTAATCTTCTCTCCTCTGTCGAGTCTGTCGGGCTCAGGCACTCAAGCTGGAATGTGCTGTGCTGCTTGTGATTGGATAGAAGCTATACACACCCTCTCCAGGCCCCCTGCACACTCTGTATGACTCACACACTGAGCTACTCTCAGCCCATCACTTGCTATGTCTTTTGTTTGTAAACACTGCATAAAACTGGCAATTACAAGCCAGGAATGCAGCAGGGAGTGGCAGAAACAGCACAGAGGGGCCCAGGAGAACATAATGAATAGAATGGTATGCTTTTTATTGTAAGAATTTTGGAGTACAGATTCTCTTTAAATAGTAGTTGTTATACAGACAGTATATCTACGCCCCGCAGGACTTCACTTACCGCACCAGGGGCGTAGATATGCGTCTGAGGCTTCTAACGTACCTCCCCCCGCGGCAGAACATTGATCAGTGAATGGGAACGCGTTCAGATCAGAGATCAGATCAGAGTCCCGGTAGTGAATGATGATTCAGCATCAATGAGATGCAGCTGGTCATTCAGTAAACAGAAGCAAACACACCGGTTTACACTACTTCCTGTGTACTGTTCAGTACAAGTAAAGAAATGCACTGTAGACCTCACGTTTCGCTGTCCTAGTTGGGGGGGGCAGAATATCATACGATACACTGCTAATCAATCAGAACTGACTCCTCCTCCTGGCGTTCTGTTTCTCCCTTTTCAGTCAAATTGAAATACTCATGTTTACAAAATTTCATTCATTTATTTTTTTAAGGCAAATTGAACATATTTGAAATCATTCATGAAGTCTATATACATTTTGAAGTATTTATCAAGTAACCTGCACCCAATATGTCAGTACAAATATACTGTACATACTACTGGGAAGTGTTTTCATTATAGTAGCACACAAGGAAACACTGCAGAATATCGTCCCTCCTGTCCTCTGGCTCTCCACCTTTTACTCTGCACAATTTCCCTCCCCAGCCTTGTGTGCTGTTATGGCCTATGTTCTGGGTGCTTCCAGGGGAAGTTAAAGCTTCCCTTCACAAGGACATTGTGTACAAACATTCAGATGAGATAAAGGTAAAGTTAAGGGGGCATTCTTCTGCCATTCTCCAATTAAATGCAGTACTTAGGATCTGAATAACAGACCCCGCAGGAGAACAACTGTGCATCTTAAAGTGGAGCTGAACTCTTGCACGGGACAGAAAAAAAATGCACCCTGTATGTATTTAGAGAGTTTAGCCTGTCTAATCCCCCCTTATTTGCGACTAATCACAAGTTGTATTTTGATCTCTCTTCTGTGTCACCTGACTGCCACGGCTGAGAGCTAATAAGTAAACAAAGGATGTTAACAATATGTCTGCTTCCATGAAAGCAGGAAGTAGTCACAAAGCAGATGTATTGCAGGATTTGTATCAGCTGCAAAAAAGAAATGTTTTTCTTTAAAGGTTATTATCCTGTTGCGTATCTTTTAGAGCAGAGAGGAGGTTCTGAGATCAGGTCCGCTTTAATTAAAAAAAAAGTATACTCCAGTGAACATTTTACTGCTGGCAGGTGATGTAGCTGCTGCATGCTTTTTTGGCAGTTGGAAACAGCTGTAAACAGCTATTTCCCACAATACAGCAATGTTCACAGACAGGAAACTGCCAGGAGTACGTACTTTTCTTGTGGGAGGGGTTTCACCACAATATCAGTCATACAGCACCCCCTGATGGTCTGTTTGTGAAAAGGAATAGATTTCTTATGTAAAAGGGGGTATCAGCTACTGATTGGGATAAAGTTCAATTCTTGGTCGGAGTTTCTCTTTAAATGTCAGAGCACACTAATGGATTTTATTGTGGCAGCTCTGAAAACCATCTGTAGCTGGTGACACTAATCTCAACCTGTTTAGAGCAGGATACATTTTATTTAAAATCCCACCAATAATCTTTCATGTTTTGTAACCCCACCTCCTGACCTATTCTGCTTAAACACATACCTGCCTTTCCCCATTCCCTTGCTCCGTACGCGTTTTAATGAAGGCACGATTTTGTTAAACCAGAATACTCTATCAAACCCGTCTGCAGCAATCAGTAAATAAAGCAAGGGATGTTATCAGTCATGTGATTTCTTGACCACGCCCCCTTGCTTGAGGTCATCACTCATCAGCCTTCACCTAGGCTTAAGACGAGAAACGCGCATGATCCAGGTGTTGCTTCTCTTTAGACCGCGGCACCTGTAATGGTAGCAATTTCTTCAAGGACCCCGGTGGCTTCCTTGTCATAATCCTTGGAGAACTGCTTAGCGCTGTTTATGTTCCTAATGTTGTCCTCGAGGTTCTCTATCAAGCGTATCTGATCCAGGTACCCCAAATGAGTTTGTTTGATTTTGCTCTCCATCTCAGATTTCTCCTGGGCCACCGAGAACACCATCCCATCCAGCTTGGTTTGACTGCCAATCAGAAGCTTGGTGGCCAGACTCAGATTTTTAGTGAGTTCTTGGGCTTCCTGCAGCTCTTCGGGGAGATCATCTGATTCTTTCACCGCCAGGGAAAACTTGTATCCCGTCATCTTGATTTGGGGGTCATAGCTGCCTTTAAAGCAAGCACACATCATTTATTATAGTAAATAGCTCATTAGACCATACACACACCACAGAATACAATGAACACGTCAAAGACTAACCACTGTGAGCCAGCCCAAAGAGAATGATTCAGCCTTCAGTGTTTTTTTCACCTTATGCATCCGAGCAACTTTCAGCTCCCATTCATTTACCAATAACTTTATCACTACTTATCACAACTAAATGATTTATATCTTGTTTTTTTCCACCACCAATTATGCTTTCTTTGCGTGGTACATTTTGCTAAGAATTATTTTACTCTAAAAGCATTTTAGTGGGAATATTATGAAAAAAAGTGGAAAAAAAATCATTATTTCTCAGTTTTCGACCATAATAGTTTTAAAATAATGCATGCTACCATAATTAAAACCCACACATTTTATTTGCCCATTTGTATTGGTTATTACACCATTTAAATTATGTCCCTATCACAATGTATGTGTGTTACCATTCTGTGTGTTTACCTTGACAAAGGGGACCCCTCGGGGCCCCAAAACTAATCGTTTGATCTGGAATGGAATGGTGTCACGTTTTTTGAATAAAACAGCAGACTTGGTCTACATATGAGTGTGCGGACCTTCTGGATTTATCTATCACAATGTATGGCGCCAATATTTTATTTGGAAATAAAGGTGCATTTTTTCAGTTTTGCATCCATCACTATTTACAAGCCCATAATTTTTAAAAATAACAGTAATATACCCTCTTGGCATACATATTAAAAAAGTTCAGTCCCTAAGGTAACTATGCCTTTTTTTTACCTCTTTTTTTATGCAAAAAAAAACTATTTATATGGGTACTATGGAAGAGTGTGGGAGGGAAGGAGTCAATTTTAAATGTAAGTGTGGGTCTGTTTATTGAAAAAAATGCTTGTAAGTGTAATTTTACTATTTGGCCACAAGATGTCCCCATACTTTTTTTTCCCTGCATGTGCTTTTAGCATAAGTAAGTGTAAGTGTGATTTACGTGTAACTTACACACTAACCAATGCTGCAGGCATCTTATTGATGCCGCGATCATTGACACGGGGAACTGTGTTCCCATTCATTGGTCTCCGGGGCAGCAGAAGGCGGCGGGAGCATGAGCGGCTCAGCTGCAGCAGGGCAGGCTATCTGGAAGGATATATCCGTCCAGATAGACCTAAGTGGTTAACGTCCATACATTCCAATGTTCTTTCTAAATGGGGGCTCATCAGGGATACTTTTAGGATATTGAGCTTCCGTAATAAGGAGATCTAATGCTACAAACTATGCTTTACTGTGTTTTTAACTAGTAGCACCAAAACACAGGCTACTCAACTACTTTTAAGTGTCCCCTTCCCCAGACAGGCTGTCCATAACCCCCAACTAGTCCAATTAGTCTTTGAACAGTGGAATTATTTACGATACTTGCGTTCATTGCTTCCCTTGGGCATCAAGTAGTATGATCAGCACCTTATTAAAAATGTTATTCTTATTCAGTACTCAATTCAATGACTAGAGATGGCCTGATCGGTTCGACTGCGAACTTATTTGCGCAATCTTCGGTGGTTCGCATTTGCGGTGAACCGCAAACTTTATGGCGGTTCGACCCGCCCCCTATACTACATCTTTAGGGTCAACTTTGACCCTCTACAACACAGTCTGCAGGCACAGGGTAGCCAATCAGGCTACACTCCCTCCTGAAGCCCCACCCCACTTTATAAAAAACAGGCAACGTCAGCCATTTCACTCACTCGTGTGGCTGCAGTAATTAGAGAAGGGAGAGGTGCTGCAGAGACATTAGGGAAACATTAGTTAGGCTCGTGTTAGGCTTGTTAAATTGCCCTTTCTTGTGGATACTTATTGCTTAAAAGCACTCCTCATCCTGAACAGCTCTTTTGAGAGCTAATGTTGTTCTTTTTATTTTTTGTGTGTGTGTGTCCAACAGACACTTGTGTTGCATATACAGCCCTGTCAGTCAGTCTTAGCTGCTGGACTTGGTAATTCCTACTGTGCCACTGCCAGGCCCAGCACATTCAGTGACTACCTGTGTGTGTGACAGGTGCACATTTGTAATACCCATCACTGCATATACCTACCTGTTGTTCAGTGCACCCACCTACCTACGTGAGCGCAATGCAGTGTGATATTTAATACCAATAGTCACTGTACCTGTTCATGGTGTGTGTGTGTGTGTGTGTGCGTGCGCGTGTGCGAGAGATAGCTGCACATTTGTAATACCCATCATTTCATATACCTACCTGTTGTTCAGTGCACCACCCTACCTACCTACGTGAGCGCACTTAGTGCGATATTTAACCTCCTTAGCGGTAACCCCGTGCTGGACACGGGGTAAGCTGCTGCGGAGGATTTCTCATGCCCCGCTGGGCCGATTAGCATTTTTTTTTTATATTCACGCAGCTAGCACTTTGCTAGCTGCGTGTTACTTACGATCGCCGCCGCTCCGCACAGATTCACCGCATTAGAGGGTGCCCTTTCCCAAGACCCGTGCGCTGCCTGGCCAATTAGTGCCAGGCAGCGCTGAGGGGTGGATCGGGACTCCCTCTGACGTCACGACGCCGATGACATCGGTGACGTCATCGCGCCCGTCGCCATGGCAACGGGGGAAGCCCTCATGGAGATCCCGTTTAGAACGGGATTTCCTGATGCGCCTGATCATCGGAGGCGATCGGAGGGGGTGGGGGGATGCCGCTGCTCTGCGGCTATCATGTAGCTAGCGCTAGGCTAGCTACATGATTTAAAAAAAAACAAAAAATTAAAATAGTGCTGCGCTGCCTCCCTGGCAGATTTAATTGACCGCCAGGGAGGTTAATACCACCAGTTACTGTACCTGTTCACGATACCTGTGAAGGTGTGTGTGTGTGTGACAGCTGCACATTTGTAATACTCATCACTGTATAATTGTTCACAGTACCTGTGTTACTGCACATTGAGTAATATACCACTCCGTGCATACCTGTTAACTGCACCTGTGTGACAGCTGCACATTGTATTGTAATACCAGTCACTGCATACCTTTTACTGCACCTGTGTGACTGCACATTGTATTAGTCAAGTCAGTACATACCTTTCACTTCATCCCCCCCAATATGGGCAAAACAGGCAGAGGCAGGCCACCCGGCAGGTCAGTTCGAGATCATGCTGTCGTAATTTCATGCGGCCCTGGACCAAAGTACAGTGTTCAGAAGGCGCGTGCCATCAACCCCCAAGATTGCTAGGACGTAGTTGACTATTTAACACAGAACACCTCATCTTCCTCAGCTTACGCACGGAACCGTGACATATCTTCCTCCTCCTGCTTTGATTCTGGCACTCCACTTAACACTCAGTCGGCCACCACCACCAAAGTGCCATTACCCCAGGGCTCAGCAGTGTGGAAATTTTTGTGTGTGTCTGCCTCAGATGAGAGCAATGCCATCTGTACTCTCTGCCGCCAAAAATTGAGCCGTGGAAAGACCAAGACCCGCATAGGGACAACTTTCTTACGAAGGCAATGATGACAAAGCACATGTGACCACCTGAGGAAAAGCAGCACAAAAAAGCAAAGCCACACACCACTGTGGAAGATACCAGGCCGCAATTATGTCTCAAAAAAGGTGATACCCAAACTGTACCGTGATGTTGAAAGGCAAGTGATGTCATCTCTGGCACACAGCGTTGGGTCAAGGGTGCATCTGACCACGTGGTCTGCAAAGCACGGTCAGGCCTGCCCGAAAACTAAGGCAGTCCGCACACACACAGCATCTCTGCCTGCACGCCGTGTGACTGCCTGCCCCAAGACTAAGGCGCTCCCCACACAGCATCTCTGCCTGCAGGCCGCTTGACTGCCTTTTCCACCACCACCAACAGAGTCCAGGACTCCAGGCGGATTCCTGAATTTTTAAGGCCGCTGCTAGCAGCTGCCGCTATAATAATTTTTCTGGTGCGTGTAGATGCCTGCCTAATTTTTCTGACTGCACTGCAGCTGCAACAACAAAACAAAAAGGCATGTACATGTGTTAATTCCCCTTCGTGATCATTACCTTGCCGCGGTGAAGGGGCTTGCGTATCACAATGAAGCAATGACCGATGGATATACGAGTGAATGGGGGGGGCACACCCAAGATAATAAGGTCGTTGCTTCATTGTGGACAGACCAAATTCGATCAGCTGGACAGTCACTGTTGCTCTGTCATTGAGCTACCACAGCCTGGTGACCATATGGGTTTGAAAACCACCATGGCCTACACTCTGGCCATGTTGCGCACCAGTCCAGCATGGCCGTCACTACACAAACAGCTGTTTGCGGGGCGTTACACAGTGAGTTTGGTGCGTCAGTGTGAAGCAGAACTCTAATTACACTCCCTGATTGATGTATACACATGCAAGATGTTTTAAAGCACTTTAGGCCTGCAATTTAGCATTCAGTGTGATTTCTGCCCTTAAAACGCTGCTTTGCGTCACATCCAGATTTTTCCCCGGGACTTTTGGCGTCTATCCCACTCCTCTATGCAAAAACTCAGATGTTAGACCCCTTGAAACATCTTTTCCATCATTTTTGTGGTCAGCATAAATGTTTTTAATTTTCGAAGTTCGCCTCCCCATTGAAGTCTATTGCGGTTTGCGAAAGTTCGCGCGAGCCGAACTTTTTGCGGAAGTTCGCGAACCGAAAATCGGAGGTTCAAGCCATCTCTATTAAATGACACGCCACAGAGTTCTGCTACAAGACAGCTAAACAATAGTAATAGTATACATATGCATTTCCTCCAAGTTAATCACTTTGAGCAGGAAACTAGGAAAAGGCAGCTTTATGTGCTTTGTTGCCCCACATTCAAACACCACCCCCTGCAAAACCTCTGAGCTGCCCTGTGGTCGCATGAAGTTAGTCCCAGAATGCTGGTGGACAGTTAGAAGCTGCTGAGGAGATGTGAGGACTGCTGCTGAAGTCTTGAGAGGCTACTATAGCTATGGGCACACATCTAAGGCATATACTGCAGTCTATACATGTATCCAAAAAAGTTCTATGCTTGAGGGTGTGCAGGTAGACATGGGGAAGGGGGGGCGCTACTGGCCCATTGCTTGAAGTGAAATGTTAGAGGTTGGTGGGCCTGGGGGTTGGCCTTTGGTATATAAAACTCTACATATCTGCCGTATTCTAACTTTTGCTGAATTGCAGTTTTTAGTGAAGCTGAATAGCTTGCTTCAGTGGGTAACGCACTGGGTAGTGTATAGATTAACAGTCTTCATGCCCCTAGACAAGGATCACAATTTTAAGGGAATCCAAAACTGTTGTTGACCAAAGGGAATCGGAGAAGGAGGGACAATGGTTGGCACAAGATGGAGCAGCTTCCGGCGGGAGGGGAAAGGAGGATATCAATGCACTCAGGGGCAACCGACGTTTAAAGAGAAACGCCGACCAAGAATTTTACTTTATCCCAATCAGTAGCTGATACCCCCTTTTACATGACAAATCTATTGCATTTCACAAACAGACCATCAGGGGGTGCTGTATGACTGTTATTGTGGTGAAACCCCTCCCACAAGAAGCTCTGAGTACCGCGGTACTCTGGGCAAACTGCCACAATGTAACAATGTTCACAGACAGGAATTAGCTGTCTACAGCTGTCTCTAACAGCCAAAACAGCTAGGAGCAGCTACATAACCTGCCCACAGTAAAAATGTCATCATGTAACAAATGTCCGAATGTAAATCGGGGAGAGGAAAGATTTTACAATGAGCCAACACTGACTAAATCATTTATACATAATTATTGTAAAAATGAAGCACTTTTTTTATTACATTATTTTCACTGAAGTTCCTCTTTAAGTTCCAGCATTACGGATTTACAAACGTGCGCAGCTGAGACAGGTGTAAACTGAACCATGGTGGATTTATTTTTAGCTTGTGTAGGCACCTTAGGGGGAACCTTAAGTGACATGAGGAGATAAAACACAAATACCTTAACTGTGATCCTTTTCTTTATGCTTTGCCTGAAAGGTTTAATATTCAGAAATGCAACTGACAGTTTTTCTCCAGTCCGACTATAGCATCTCTCACTGATAAGGAATTACAGCCATAAAACACTTGCAGAAAACTGGGCTTCTGCGAGCAGGGGATAGATTATCCTCCCTGGTGTTATGATTATTTCCAGGTTTGGGGTCTAAAACAGTGCTGGGCCGAAATTACGCATTAGCGTAATTACGCATCGTAATTCACTACAAATGCACCGTAAGCGTTACGTGTAAGGTTACGGTATTACGCGTAATTAATTACGCGTAGACCGTAGGGTTACGTTTTACGCGTAACAAATTAGACAGTAAGACAGTAAACTCCCATTGAAATTACACAGTCTGCCGTAATCGCGTAATATTACGCTCCCGTATAATATAAAAAAGCCGCCGACTTTAAGGGTTAATAGCAAAGCCCCCTTAAGTGCTAAGAGCCTCAAATTTGGAGAATATATTAAGGAGATCAGAAGGAATAAGAGGAAAAAATTTTTTTTCAAAAAGACCTTATAGTTTTTGAGAAAATCGATGTTAAAGTTTCAAAGGAAAAATATATACATTTAAAAACCCGCCGACTTTAACGGTTAATAGCAAAGCCTGCTTAAAATTTAGGAACACCAAATTCACAGGGTATATTAAGGGGATCAGTGGGAATAAGAGGAAAAAAATTTTTTCAAAAAGACCTTATAGTTTTTGAGAAAATCGATTTTTAAGTTTCAAGGGCGAAAATGTCTTTTAAATGCGGAAAATGTCAGTTTTTTTTGCACAGGTAACAATAGTGTTTTATTTTCATAGATTCCCCCAAGTGGGAAGAGTTTTACTTACTTCGTTCTGAGTGTGGGAAATATTAAAAAAAACGACGTGGGGTCCCCCCTCCCAGACCTCTTTAACCCCTTGTCCCCCATGCAGACTGGGATAGCCAGAATGCGGAGCACCGGCCGCGTGGGGCTCCGCACCCTGACTATACCAGCCCGCATGGTCCATGGATTGGGGGGTCTCGGAAGGGGAGGGGCAGCCAAGCTTTCCCCTCCCCCTCCGAGCCCTTGTCCAATCCAAGGACAAGGGGCTCTTCTCCACCTCCGATGGGCGGTGGAGGCCGCGATTTCCTGGGGAGGGGTTCATGGTGGCATCTGGGAGTCCCCTTTAAAAAGGGGTCCCCTAGATGCCCACCCCCCTCCCAGGAGAAATGAGTATAGAGGTACTTGTAGTACCCCTTACCCATTTCCTTTAAGAGTTAAAAGTAAATAAACACACAAACACATAGAAAAAGTATTTTAATTGAACAAAAAACATAACCATGAAAAAAGTCCTTTAATATTCTTAATTAACCATTAATACTTACCTGTCCCTTTAAAAGCCAGTTCCCACGCAATATCCTCGGAAATATACTAATCAGTTACAATGTAACAAAGTTATTACAATGTAACAACTTTGTTACATTGTAACTACGCCGCACCCGACGTCACTCACCGCCGCCGCCGCCGCCGCGTCTGTGCTGCAGGACCCAACAGAGCTCTGAGCTATAGCTCAGAGCTCTCTAAGCATCTTTGTATTTGGGCTCCAAGGAGCCCCATTGGTCCTTAGCAGACCAATGGGGTTCCTTCTGATTTGAAGGAACCCCATTGGTCTGCTAAGGACCAATGGGGCTCCTTGGAGCCCAAATACAAAGATGCTTTCGAGAGCTCTGAGCTAATATAGCTCAGAGCTCTGTCGGGTGAAGGGACGCTAAGTCCCCGCCGGCTCCGCTGCCCTCCCCGCCTCTCCCACATGTCACCTATATACATGCTGGCACCCATGGGTGCCAGCATGTATATGAGTGACAGGTGTGGGCGGAGTGGACGGCGGGAGCCGGCGGGGACTAGCGTGTATGCGGCGGCCGGCGGGTGAGCGGCGAGTGACGTCGGGTGCGGTGGTGTTACAAAGTAACAAAGTTGTTACATTGTAATAACTTTGTTACATTGTAACTGATTAGTATATTTCCGAGGATATTGCGTGGGAACTGGCTTTTAAAGGGACAGGTAAGTATTAATGGTTAATTAAGAATATTAAAGGACTTTTTTCGTGGTTATGTTTTTTGTTCAATTAAAATACTTTTTCTATGTGTTTGTGTGTTTATTTACTTTTAACTCTTAAAGGAAATGGGTAAGGGGTACTACAAGTACCTCTATACTCATTTCTCCTGGGAGGGGGGTGGGCATCTGGGGGACCCCTTTTTAAAGGGGACTCCCAGATGCCACCATGAACCCCTCCCCAGGAAATCGCGGCCTCCACCTCCACCGCCCATCGGAGGTGGAGAAGAGCCCCTTGTCCTTGGATTGGACAAGGGCTCGGAGGGGGAGGGGAAAGCTTGGCTGCCCCTCCCCTTCCGAGACCCCCCAATCCATGGACCATGCGGGCTGGTATAGTCAGGGTGCGGAGCCCCACGCGGCCGGTGCTCCGCATTCTGGCTATCCCAGTCTGCATGGGGGACAAGGGGTTAAAGAGGTCTGGGAGGGGGGACCCCACGTCGTTTTTTTTTTATATTTCCCACACTCAGAACGAAGTAAGTAAAACTCTTCCCACTTGGGGGAATCTATGAAAATAAAACACTATTGTTACCTGTGCAAAAAAAACTGACATTTTCCGCATTTAAAAGACATTTTCGCCCTTGAAACTTAAAAATCGATTTTCTCAAAAACTTTAAGGTCTTTTTGAAAAAAAAAATTTCCTCTTATTCCCACTGATCCCCTTAATATACCCTGTGAATTTGGTGTTCCTAAATTTTAAGCAGGCTTTGCTATTAACCGTTAAAGTCGGCGGGTTTTTAAATGTATATATTTTTCCTTTGAAACTTTAACATCGATTTTCTCAAAAACTATAAGGTCTTTTTGAAAAAAAAAATTTTCCTCTTATTCCTTCTGATCTCCTTAATATATTCTCCAAATTTGAGGCTCTTAGCACTTAAGGGGGCTTTGCTATTAACCCTTAAAGTCGGCGGCTACCTAACATTGATCCATGCGTCAACTTTTCCGCTTGGCAGCATGACCTTACGCATTAATTGCTAGTAGGATTTTACGCGTAAGCCTATAACGTAATTACCTGAATTACGGTATACTTACGCGTAATTGCGTAAGTGCTATGCGTAATTATAGACATGTACCGAAATTGAATGTCTATGCCGTAAGCGTAATTTCGTAATGCGTAATAGCGTAAAATTACGCGTAATGATCCGTAAGCGTAGCTTTCTCCATTACGACCAGCACTGGTCTAAAAGCCATGCCATTTTTTCACAAGCATTTAGACCCTAAAAGCAAGAAAAAAAATACCAGAGAGAGATCTGCAGCATCTCCTGCAAACAACGCACTCAGGCACGGGATTACCGCTCTGAGCTGCGGATTTCCCTCCCGAGCTTGACTCGGGATTACCGCTAAGGAGGTTAAAAAAAAGGTCAATAATTTATATAGTTGTGCTCTCTGAGACATGGGACAGACTGTCATGGAGCTGAGAAAAAAAATAAGTTTTTAAACGTAACATAAAACTGTGGGATATCTAAAAGTCATTTTTAGGAGTAGAAGCATAGATACAATTGTTTATCTAATTGGTGTATTTTCACTTCAAAGGGAACCTAAACTGAGAGGGATATGGATGTTTCCTTTTAAACAATACCAGTTGCCTGGCAGTCCTGCTGATCTCTTTGGCTGCAGTAGTGGCTGAATCACACACCTGAAAAGCATGCAGCTAATCCAGTCTGACTTCATTCAGAGCACCTGATCTGCATGCCTGTTCAGGGGCTGTGGCTAAAAGTATTAGAGACACAGGATCAGAAGGACAGCCAGCCAACTGGTATTATTTTAAAAGGAAACATCCATATCCTTCTCAGTTTAGGTTTCCTGTAAGGTGAACTTGAAGGTCTCTTACTAAAGTATTCAGTGATCTGTTGTTCCCAGTGAGGATATCGTACCTCACCCAGCAAACCTGGGCTGAAATTAGGCCCCATCTGAAGAGTGGAGAGTAAACTGAGACAGGATTAAGAATCGGGAAGGAATAAGGTTAAAAGTCCTGGCAGAAAGAGAATTTAGAGTATAAAATGTATTCCGCTCTGCTAAATGCATTTTGGGGTTATAGAGTTATATGCAGGTTTCTTCAGTGTCTCAACTGGTACCTGGCCCAAACTTCCAGACTTTAAAAGAAAGGAACGGCTGCTGGACTCACTGGTGTCACATTTGTGGTTATGACATTGCAACGCATGATGGACCCAAGTATCCAGAGAGCAGGGCAGTGGGTGACTCCGTATGGGCCAGGGCTTAGCAACTCCACCTCTAGGACCGTACTGTGACCTCTGTATTCCTTTGTTTGAAAACTCCAAACTATGCCCAAATTAAAGCTGATGACTCCACCCCCAGTGTCTCCTCCTGATGGAGGAACAGAAGAACCGTGACCAGATCAGTAAAGGTTTGTGGTGCCTTACTACCGCTGAAATGTATGGCAATGGACTAGACTATGTAAGGATATTTTTTTTACTTGCCTGGACTTGGTTTCTGGTTAAAAACCTCAAATTATGGTTAGGGCCATCAAAAAATTGTGAAATTGGGAGATAAAACTGGAAGAGGTTTTAACTAAGGCAAGTGTCAGATGCAGGCCCACTAAGACTATGTTGGTCTTGGGGAAGTTTGGTGGTCTTGCAGAAACCCTAAATCCAGATGTTGGAAGAAATCTACACTGCCAATCCAGCTATCAGTGGCTGAAGTCCTTCCTAGGCATGGCTACAAGCTTATGACTGACATAAATGGTTACCTACAGCCTTCTGTGAGATACAGCTAACGTGACTGAGGGTATAGACTAGTAATAACTAAGATGTAGCATCGCGGGAGACATCAGCACTTTACGTGGCTGGAGTTCAGGCTTCTGTCTTTCCCATTGCTTTGCATAATTAATTAGCCATCAGGTTGCAGACTTCTCCTGCTGGGTGGATTAGACCCCAAGCTGATGGAAATGCCTCATGATCCGGCTGGAACGCGGAGATCTGCTGCTTTATTTTCTTTATTGCGGGTTTGTTTAAGAGCCGTATGTACTTTGGCCACATGTCTGCCGGGCTCCGTGACCGGCCGGACAGATTTATGGCCGGCGAGCAGCTTTGGATTTGCACAAGCACCAAGCTAAAAAATAAAACCCATTAACTGGAAGGAGGCAAGGAAAATCTGAGAAGGTCTGAAAGCCCAAGATCACCCTCATCTTTCTGCTCCTCTGTGTTACGTATTTGTGCATTCTACAGTCTTACTTATATTCTATGACTTTTCAGCTCCCCTTTTAAATAAGTTACTCCGCTACTGTATGTCGTGGCCCTCACTAATGTCACACTAATGTCACTTAGCTATAGAGAACTCCTGGGATATCGTGCAGTGTAGTGTTGTCCGGATCATGAACGATTCGGATCTTTGATCCGAATCTATTTTATGAGTCGATCATCCGAATCATCAAAATGAGTGATTCGGATCACAAAAGGGGCGGGGCCAGGAGCGACACGCCCCCTCTCAGCGGGCAGCGGGGTCCTGGAAGCAGAGCAGAGATGGATCGCTCTGTTGGAAGGGAGCCACCCTTGCAGGGAGAGAGGTAGAGGGGAGTCAGGGACATGGGTGCCACCAGGGCCGGGCCGAGGCATAGGCTGGAGAGGCTCCAGCCTCAGGGCGCAGTGTAGGAGGGGGCGCACAATTCATTCAGCTGTCATTCCTAATTGTGTTTGAAGCAGAAAGAAATAAGAAAAGGGGATATATTGCAGTGACTGCAAGCCAGATAACTAGATATTAAGGTGTTGTGGAGGTTGTGGGCCCTGTGGCACCTCTTAGTCTAATAGCAATCAGTGTGTGACTGCTGGGGTGGGAGGGATGGAGGGGCGCACTTTGGTGTCTCAGCCTTGGGTGCTGGAGGACCTTGTCCCGCCTCTGGGTGCCACTGCCAGATATGTGTAGAGCACACATACTGGCTATAACGTGCTGCTCATTACAGGCTGTCTGTTCAGTAGTTGTGCACAGTGATCGCATTGGAAGCTTTTGGCTCAGCACAGCTCAGTAACTTTGCAGGCACTGTGATTGCAGCGTAATATGATCCTCCTGCACTCAGCACTAAACAGCTGCACTTATCTTTGGGGAATGCTTTCTCTCTGTGCGACCTTTTCTTTCAAAGTGTACAGATGAACATATAGGTGAAATACATGTAAAGCATATGACTTCAGCATGTGGGTATTGTGTGCAAACATTTCTGCTCTCTGCTCGTCCCTCCTCCCTTCTCTGTCCACTCCCTGCCCTCTGTCCATCTTCTCCCCTTCTCTGTGTGTCCACCCCCTCCCCTTCTCCTGTCCACAGACCTGTCCTGCTGTTCATTTCACCCCCGAATGCTTCTGGTAGTAAAATGATCCGAGATTCGGATCAAAGATCCGGATCTCTTCAATGATCCGATTCGAATCATCCGGATCATTGAAAAGATCCGAACTTCCCATCTCTAGTGCAGTGGAGTCAATTCTTGGCTTACATTAGCACACAGGAAGGATTTTGAGGACTCCACCCAGCAATGTAAAAGAGGAGTTATGGTCTTGCCTACCTAACATATGCCGACATTATAACTAGAAATAAGTAAAATTGCCCAAATTGATTTATGTTGAAAATAAAAATTAGTCATTATTTTAGAAAATTTTGCCAAAATGTAAGATTTGCCTAAATAGATTGAAGTCAGTTAGGAAGGTAAGTTTTTAATGGTTTACTGCAGGGGTCTCAAACTCAATTTACCTGGGGGCCGCAGGAGGCAAAGTCAGGATGAAGCTGGGCCGCATAAGGGATTTCACAAAAAAAGTCCTCAAATGTCATTATTAACAGTTTTAATTATTTCTTCTGAACATGAAGTGTCCTACCTTATAGTTCGCTTCAGTGCTCCCATTACAAGTAATCTGCAGTGTCCTCGCCGCAAAACAAGGCCTGCAGAGCCCCCAAATCCCCTGGGGGGCAATCCGCCGGCATTTCCTGGAAGGGACAGAGCTTTCAGCTTCAGCTCTGCCCCTCCTGACATCAATCGCGGCGGATCGCCGCTTCTGCCCGCCCCTCTCACTCTTCCTTCACAGAAAGGGGTGGGGAGAGGCAGCGATCCGTGCGGCGATTGACATCAGAAGGGGCAGAGCTACAGCTGGAAGCTCTGCCCCTCAGCGCAGTCGTGGATGTTTGCCTGGGGGATTTGGGGGCTCTGCCCGTTTAGCGGCAGGGATGCGGCGGATTACTTGGGAGCACTGAAGCGAACTATAAGGTAAAATAGTTCGCTTCCGTGTCTCTTTTGCTTTTGCCGGCGCGGGCCACAAAATATTGTACCGAGGGCCGCAAATGGCCCGCGAGTTTGAGACCCCTGGTTTACTGCAACATTAATGACAATCTTCTTATAAATGGCACAGGGAACATCCAATTAACTAGGCTTACTGTGTTGCGTCTCCTAAAGCACCTATAGTCCTCCAACTATAATCATAATTTTGCTAACGGAATATGTTAGCGCTTTATACATTATTATTAATAATAATAATGCAAAATCTGATGTTCCTGTGGCGGCAAATTTGTGCAGACAGAGACATTAACCTGCTGGGCGATTCAATTCCCGCGGCCGCATGAGGCTTTTTTTCGCCCGATTTTTTTCCTTATCATGTAGCTAGCCTAGCGCTAGCTACATGATTCTCCCCTTCCTCCTCTCTCCCTCCCACCCTTCTGATCGCCGCCGGCGATCACGCCTATAAGGAAATCCCGTTCTGAACGGGATTTCCTTTAGGGCTTCCCCAGTCGCCATGGTGACGAACGGAGTGATGTCATCGACGTCGTGACGTCACTGGGACTCCCGATCCACCCAAAAGCGCAGCCTGGCGCGATTGGCCAGGCTGCGCACGGGGTCTGTGGGGGAGGGAGGGGGCCTCTTTCGCGTCGGGTGGCGGCGGATCGGCGGTGAGTGGTGGCGATCGGGGCAAAAACGCAGCTAGCAAAGTGCTAGCTGCGTGTTTGAAAAAAAAAGTTATCAAAATCGGCCCAGCGGGGCCCGAGCGGTGCCCTCTAGCGTCTCTGGACGAGCTCAGCTCATCCAGAACGCTAGGGAGGTTAAATGATCTTTCGGTCACAGCACCTCACTTGTCTTCATATTTTTTTTTCATAGACTTTATGCTTTGTACTTTGCTTTGGAAGAATCGATCATTGATAGATCAAAGATATCTATATATATAATAGACTAAGTGCCTCAACCTTCAAACAAGAAGAAGAAGTACTTTGCATGAGAAAATTTATGCGTGCTCAAACACCAAGTTTAAGGCCTCTTTTCCACGGACTGTTGAGCTGTGTGCTCAGCAAGCAGTTACCAGGCAGCAACGAGCAGTTACCAGGCAGCAGCAAGCAGTTACCAGGCAGCAGCAAGCAGTTACCAGGCAGCAGCAAGCAGTTACCAGGCAGCAGCAAGCAGTTACCAGGCAGCAGCAAGCAGTTACCAGGCAGCAGCAAGCAGTTACCAGGCAGCAGCAAGCAGTTACCAGGCAGCAGCAAGCAGTTACCAGGCAGCAGCAAGCAGTTACCAGGCAGCAGCAAGCAGTTACCAGGCAGCAGCAAGCAGTTACCAGGCAGCAGCAAGCAGTTACCAGGCAGCAGCAAGCAGTTACCAGGCAGCAGCAAGCAGTTACCAGGCAGCAGCAAGCAGTTACCAGGCAGCAGCAAGCAGTTACCAGGCAGCAGCAAGCAGTTACCAGGCAGCAGCAAGCAGTTACCAGGCAGCAGCAAGCAGTTACCAGGCAGCAGTGAGCAGTTGTGAGAGTTTGAGAGCCATTTCACTGCCTATTCACAGTCCATGGAAAAGAGGCCTTACCCTAGCAAGTCTGACATTGCAAATCTGGCCTAATTGGCTATTCATGAGGCAATGCTCATGCAAATGCATGCACAAACCAATACCACAAAGCAGTCACCCTGCTACATGCGGCCTGGAACCCACTGAAAACCGCAAACGCAACCACTAGCGTTTTGTCTGAGCGGTTTGCAAGCGGATTCATGCGCGTTTTTGGTCGTGTTTTGCAACATTGCATTTTTTTCCCCAGCGGGTGCCTAGCGTTTTGCGTTTTTATCCTGATTGGTCCTGTGAATTATTTTTCATTTTGTTACAGTGTGCTTAACCGCAAAACGCTAGCAAAACCGCTCAATTTAGGTTTTGCTGAGCGTTTCTGCTAGCGTTTCAATACTTTACATTGAAGCGCTAACGCTCCCAGAATGCTGCAGGTCCTGCGTTTGGGTTTTTGGGAAACGCAAACGCTCCTGTGGAAGTTGCCCCATCCATTAACATTAGCCCAGCGTTTTGGCAAACTGCTAGCGTATCGCAGTGCTGCCAAAACGCTGCCAAAAGCGCTCCTGTGGGTTCCAGCCCGGCTACATTAGCACTATCCGGCTTAGTGCACACCAGAGCGGTTCGGCAGCGTTTTGCGATCCACTTGCGGCTGCGGATACGCTTGGGTAATGTATTTCAATGGGCTGGTGCACACCAGAGCGGGAGGCGTTTTGCTGAAACGCATACTCCCGAGGTGAGGCATTTTTTGGATTGCGGAGGCGTTTCTGCCTCCAATGTAAAGTATAGGAAAAACGCAAACCGCTCTGAAAAACGGCAGTTCAGAGCGGTTTTGCAGGCGTTTTTGTTACAGAAGCTGTTCAGTAACAGCTTTACTGTAACGATATATGTAATCTACTACACCAAAAACGCTTTACAAAACCGCAAAATGCTAGGTGAAATGCTACAGAAAAATAAGAAAAAGCGTTTCAAAATCTGCTAGCATTTTGCGGATCTGCTAGCAGTTTTTGGTGTGCTCCAGGCCTCCAGGAGCGCCACGGGGAGGATTCCCAATGCCCCCTTTTTATACAACTGGGGGGACCGCAGGGTCCCAGGCTCTCTCACTGCCTGGAAACCACAGCATGGGAATCCTCCTAATATCCGCAGGGCGATCGCTTTGCGGTATTGGTTTTTGGACCCTGCATAGTTTGGCATGCGAAAGCAAATGCATATTTGCATGAGCATTGCCTCATGAATAGCCAATTAGGCCGGATTTGCAAAGCCAGACTTGCTAAGGTTAAACTTGGTGTTTGAGCACGCATACATTTTCTCATGGAAAGCCTACTTCTTCTTGCTTCAAGGTTGAGGCACGTACTCTATTAGATAGATAGATGCGGCGTATGCTACAACGCGGGTTGGCTAGTAGGTCTTAATTCTGTCTATAGAAAAATAAAACGTGTACTTGCGTTTCCCTCACAAAATTTTCTGTTGGCCTGTACTGTGATTGGTTGACATTGAAAAGCATTCTGCAGATCAGGCATTTGGTAATTTCAACTTTTGAAATTCATGTTTCCTTCAACATTGTTGGCCTTCAAAAAGATATCAGGCGTGCATTTTTTTTAATATTGTCAAAATGGTTTCTTTGAGTCTAGTCTAGGAAACTGTTGATTGAAGCACTTCCAAATGGATGAAAATGTATCACAACGATCACTACTTTAAGTCAATAAATAGAGATGGCCCGAACATCCGATTTTTGGTTCGCGAACATCTGTAAAAGTTCGGTTCGCGCGAACTTTCGCGAACCGGAATAGACTTCATTGGGGAGGCGAACTTTGAAAACTAGAAACACTTAAAGGGAACCAGAGATTAACGTTATACACACAAAATATATATACATCAATAGCTTTTCATGAGGAAATTATTTTACCACTATTTTCGCCTCTCTGGTGTGCCTTAGTACATTTATTTTTACATTTTCCCCCCGGGATAAATCAAAGATGGCCACCGGCTCATACCCTTCTTCTTCCAGGTCATGAGCAGCTCTAAATGTTAATCTCTAGGCTTGCTGCGCTTCTGTGCTACTCAGCGCACAAGCCTAGTGTGGAGGACACAGGCGCAGTGTTGGGAGACCTAATGCGGTGACGTCATCCTCCCACTGCAGACTAGCCCGACCTGGATTTCCCCCGACCTGGGCTGGAAGGAGAGTCGGCAGACTCAGCAGTGGTGGCAGTATGGAGGAATCAGCAGGGCAATCGGCAGACTCAGCAGCGGCGGCAGCACGGAGGAATCAGCAGGCATTACTAGGCAGCAGCAACCACTCCCTTCTCATCACAGCCCTCCGTGATGCTGTGTATACAAAGCAGGAAGGCAGAGCCAGGAGGGGGAGGGCTTGAAATGACTTCACAGCAGTCATACGCAAGCCCTTTCACCTCGGCAAGGTAATGATCATGAAGGGGAATTGGTACATGTCTTTTGTTTTGTTGTTGCAGCTGCAGTGCAGCCAGAAAAATTAGGCAGGCATGTACACGCACCAGAAAAATTATCATAGCGGCCGCTGCAGCGGCCTTAAAAATTCAGGAATCCACCTGGAGTCCTGGACCTTGTTGGTGGTGGCGGAGAAGGCAGTCAAGCGGCCTGCGGGCAGAGGTGCTGTGTGGGGAGCAACTTAGTCATGGGGCAGGCAGTCACACGGTGTGCAGGCAGAGATGCTGTGTGTGGGGACTGACTTAGTCTTCAGGCAGGCAGTAGCCCTCCGAGATCCATGCCTCATTCATTTTGATAAAGGTGAGGTACTGAACACTTTTGTGACTTGCTTGTTCTGTAAGTGCTGCATCCTTTCTGCCTTCAGGTGAGTTGGTAACATGTCCACCACTTTGTGCCTGTACCGAGGGTCTAGTAGCGTGGCCACCCAGTAATTGTCATTCCCCTTGAGTTTTTTTTATACGGGGGCCCTCAACAGGCTGTACAGCATGAAAGACACCATCTGCACAAAGTTGGATCCAGACGTACTATCCATCTCCTCTTGCTCTTCCTCAGTGACGTCAGGTAAGTCCTCCTCCTCCTCCTCCCCCCCGCCACGAACAATACCACGGGAACATTGAGCAGCACAAGCCCCCTGCGACGCCTGCTGCGGTTGTTCTTCTGCCTCCGCCTCCTCCTCCAAAGACACACCTTCCTCATCATCCGAGTCAGACTCCTGTAACGATTGTGGGATATCTCCGTGTTCAGCGCACAAAGATGTGCGCTGACACTGCGGAGGTCCTCCACAAGCGTGTCAAGATACTAGAACCCAGCTTTTGGTGTAAGCACCAGTAGAGGGAAATTCCTGTCGGCAGATGGCGCTGGGGAGTGCAGAGGAACCAATTCTCTGTACCTCCACAAATGCCAGACAGGAATTGTACGAAGCGCAGAACGCAATCGCAAGAGAAGCGATTGCGAATGAGAACGAGCAAAGGGACAGGTTGTATGTGTGTGCGCCAATCTAGTCGCCACCCCGCGACCGCGCACACACAACAGCAGGTGCGAAACAGAAACGCAACCGCCAAGAACGGCGATTGCCAGAAGTGACACAAGGCAGATCAGAACAGAATACGAGGATAGCAAAGGCACAGCAAATCATACAAGGAGAAGATGCGGAAAATAATAAACGCTAGCTAACCGCGAACACCGCACTCATTCGCAACAGTGCACGCGGTTATGCGCGGTCTCCACGTGATAAGCACAATAGAGACATGCACGCCTAACTAACCATCAACAGACAAACACGAAACAAAGAACGTGAACGCTTGCTTAACGGTTACCTCATCGAGCCTACAGCAAGCGCCCGTATCAGACAAGACAGACAAACGAGAAACAGGAACTAGGCAGAAAGGATCCACCGCTCTTCCGCCAGAGCAAGTGTGATCCAAGCAGGAACACAGATCAGAAAGATCCACAGCTGCTAACGCTAGCGGCTAGTGCGATCTAAACAAGACAGATCAGATGAGGTAGCTGGTAGCAACCGCTGCTCCAGCTTACACTCCAGGAACTAGATCAGAAGGATCCACAGCCACTACCGCTAGAGGCTAGTGCGATCCAAACAAGACAGAGCGATTCGCTATCAACCGCCGCTGGTGACAGCGCAATCGCGACAGACAAGACAGGACAGAATAGGCAGTACAAATTATACACAAACTGACTGCACTAACTAGGAATGCAAGGAGCACTCCCCAAGAATTAACTATACTAAGATAGCAGTGGCTGACACTCCAGGTGAGTCCAGCAGGAACAAACCTCTATGAGCAGCGAAGCATTGTGGGACACACATAGTACTTATAGTACACGCCTCCAATGAATGTGGCCAGGCAATTTGCATGACAACGTATGCAAATTCCTCAGCAAGCACAAGCTGCAAAACTGACAGAAGGTCTTCTTTCCAGAGTCCTGCAGCATGCAGACCTGAAAAATGATCAAAAGGCTGCCTGCCTGCGCAGGCAGCTGAGCGGATCGTTACAACTCCTCTTTCCCACACGACTCATCCTCCTCTTCTTCCTCCCCCCTCTGTGCTGCCGCACAGAGGGTGAAGGAAACATCTGGTTCTGATGAGAATTGATCCCACAACGTTCCTCCCACAACTATTCCTGTTCACGCTCCTCCACAGCTTGATCCACCACTCTACGTACGGCACGCTCCAGGAAGTAAGCATACGGGATCAAGTCGCTGATGGTGCCATCACTGCGACTCACCAGGTTGGTCACCTCCTCAAACGGCCGCATGAGCCTGCATGCATTTCACATGAGTGTCCAATTGTTGGGCCAGAACATCCCCATCTCCCCAGACGGTGTCCTTCTACTGTAGTTGTAGAGGTACTCGGTGATGGCTTTTTCCTGTTCTAGCAGGCGAGAGAACATAAGGAGGGTGGAATTCTAACGAGTCGGGCTATCACAAATCAGGCGTCTCACCGGCAACTTTTTTCTCTGCTGAATATCGACAAAGCGTGCCATGGCCGTGTAAGACCGCCTGAAGCCTGCTTCAGGACGTCCTCTAAGCCTGGGTACTTTGAATCTTTGAATGACTAGATTCAGCACATGTGCCATGCAGGGTACATGGGTCAGCTTTCCCAAATTCAAAGGGGAAATGAGATTGCTGCCGTTGTCACACACCACGTCGCCGATCTCATCTCCAACTGGTGCGGGGTCAGCCACTGATCCACCTGTTTGTTAAGAGCAGCCAGGAGAGCTGCTCCATCTCCTCTCCGTTTTGAGGCAAGACATGTCTAAGATGGCGTGACACCGTCGTACCTGGCATGCAGCATAGACCCTGGGGAGCTGGGGCTGTGTAGCTGGAGAGGAGATCGCAGCACCAGTAGAGTTGAACTGCCACTCAGCCGAGGAGGAGGATGATGACAGTGTAGAGGATGTATCAGGAGGAGAGGAGGTGGCAGGAGGCCTGCCTGCAAGTCGTGGAGGTGTCACAAGTTGGTCCACTGCACAGCCACATACTCCCTGCTTGCCATCGGTCACCAGGTTGACCTAATGGGCTGTGTAAGTAATGTACCTGCCCTGACCGTGCTTGGCAGACCAGGCATCTGTGGTCAGGTGGATCCTTGACCCAACGCTGTATGCCAGTGGTGGCGCCACTTGCCTCTCAACTTCACGGTACACTTTGGGTATCGCCTTTTTAGAGAAATAATTGCGGCCTGGTATCTTCCACTGCGGTGTCCCAATGGCCACAAATTTATGGAAGGCTTCAGAGTCCACCAGCTGGTATGGTAACAGCTGGCGAGCTAACAGTTCTGCAAAGCCAGCTGTCAGCCCCAGGCAAGGGGGTGACTGGCAGAAATTGGCTTCTTCCGCTCAAAGATTTCCTTCACAGACACCTGGCTGCTGTGGGCAGAGGAGCAGGAATCGCTCAAGGTCAGAGGCGGAGTGGAGGAGGGTGGCTGTGAAGGTGCAAGGGAGAAAGCGGCTGAAGATACTGCACCTGAAGGAGGAAGAGGAGAAGGAGTGGCTTTTCTTTTGTGTGCTGCTTTTCCTCAGGTGTTCTTCCCATTGCAGTTTGTGCCTTTTCTCCATGTGCCTTCGTAAGGCACTTGTCCCTTTGTGGGTGTTGGCCTTTCCACGGCTCAATTTTTGGAGGCAGAGAGAACAGATGGCATTGCTCCAATCTGAAGCAGACACATTAAAATATTTTCAAACTGCTGAGCCCCCCTGGGGTGATGGCACTATGGTGGCATCAGCAGCTGACGTTGAAGGGCATGTTGGCTGGCTGTACATAGGTGGCGATACATGGCGCCGGACACTGCCACCAGCTGTTTCTGATGACGATCTCCCCCTGCTTCTTTCAGGAACTCATCTCCTCCTACTCCTCTCTGACTCCCCCTCTGAACTGTCCCCCTGTTCATCTCCTCTATTGGGAACATACGTGGAATCCATATTATCATCATCATCATCATCACAATCATCCTGCCCAGCTTCGCTTGCCTCAGACACCTCCAAAACTGCACCAACAGCAGGTACTTCATCATCCTCCTCCTCACATGTTACGTCCATAGTGTCGCCTAACTCAGACATATGAGGTGGACTTGCTTAGCGCCTTCATCTGGTTGTAACAATAATGGCTGTGTATCAGTGATTTCCCCACCAAATAACTCCTGTGAACTGTCAAATGCAGCGGATGAGGTGCTTGTAGTAGCGCTGGTGGCTGCGGAAGATGAGGTGTTCTGTTTTAAATAGTCAACCACGTCCTGATAATCTTGGGAGTTGATGGGACGTGCCTTCTTCTGAGCACTGTACTTTGGTCCAGGGCCGCACGAAATCACATCAGCACGACCTTGCACAGACCTGCCAGGTGGCCTTCCTCTTGGTCTGCCTCTACCTCTGCCTCTACCTGTTTTGTCTATATCAGGGAAGGGGGAGGAAGTGAAAGGTATGCACTGACTTGACTAATACAATGTGCAGTCACACAGGTTCAGTTAACAGGTATGCACGGAGTGGTATATCACACTGCGTGCACTCACGTAGGTAGTTGGGTGCACTGAACACAACAGGTAGGTATATGCAGTGATGGGTATTACAAATGTGCACCTGTCACGAACACAGGTACTGAGCAGGTACAGTGACACTGCATGCGCTCACGTAGGTAGGTGGGTGCACTGTGAACAACAGGTAGGTATATGCAGTGATGGGTATTACAATGTGCACCTGTCACACACAGACAGGTACCGGGCAGGTACAGTGACACTGCGTGCGCTCACATAGGTAGGTGGGTGCACTGAAGTGGACAACAGGTAGTAGGTATATGCAGTGATGGGTATTATAATGTGCACCTGCCATAGCAGTAATTATACCACCAAGGGGCCAAAGGCTGCGACTGACTGACAGGGCTGTATGTAATGCAAGTGGGCCAAAAAAAAATAGATCACAAGAACAAGATTAGCTCTCAAAAGAGCTGTTGAGGTGCTATTTTAGCAATAAGAATCAGCAAGGAGCAAGCTAACAAGCCTACAAGAGCCTAACTAATCTTTCCATATAGGTCTCTGCACAGCAGCTCTCCCTTCTCTAATTACTGCAGGCACACGAGTGAGTGAAAAGCCTGACGCTGCCTGCCTTTTATAAGGGGGGTGTGGCTCCAGGAGGGAGTGTAGCCTGATTGGCTACAATGTGCCTGCTGACTGTGATGTAAAGGGTCAAAGTTGACCCTCATGATACACTATGGGGGCGAACCGAGCTTCCGGAAAGTTTGCGGTTCTCCGCAATCGCGAACCCCGGAAGTTCGCCGGGATCCGCTCGCCGGCGAATCGTTCGGGCCATCTCTATCAATAAACTTTATAAAACCGATTCAATGAGAATGGATTTAATATTGGTGTAAATTTGTTGGGAAAAATGGTTACTTATTACAAAGAATTTACCTGTTGGCGGTTTGGATGCCGCCAAGACCCGATCGGAAGCCTTCCTTCGCTTCCGGGTCTCGTCGCTTGTTCTCCGCTGCCGGCCCTGCCGGTGACTCACAGTCCACACACGCTGACAGGCGGAGGACACGTTCGCAGTAAGCCCTCCGCAAGGGTAAACAATAGTCAGCTGACTGGAGCGGTGTCAGCTGATCTCTACCTGACAGGGCCTTGCTGTGTGATTGGTTGTGCGGAAGGTGGTCGGCCACTGCTTGGAGAATGATTGATATTTAAATGTGCAGAGTGCTCCCAGTCATCACCCGTGATAAGCACAGCTTTGGCTAGTTGCTGGGTGCCCACTCGATTACTGATTGCTGGACTTTGATCTTGCCTTGTATTTGACTATTCCTGTCTGTTTAACTTAACTTGATTAACCCTTGCTTGCTTCCTGGACATCCCTTGTATGCTACCTGGATTGACCCTTGACTGTTTACTGGATACTCTCTTGCTTGCTGCCTGGACCGACCCTTGCCTGTTATTGGATACCTCCTGCATGTTATTTGTATTGTCTGTTACCTGGGGACTTGACTGTCATCCCTGTTACCACTGACTCTCAACGCTTATTGCTTCATTCCTCTGGATTCAGGTAATTACCTATGCTATACCTCTGAACTGTTGAACTGTGTTACTAGTCTCAGTAGTGGCTCCTGGTGGCAGGGCAGTTTCTAGGCTAAATTGCACTCAGGGCGAGGGTGTAAAAATTGCCCTCCTCCCCCCCCCCCCCCCCATGGACTCGGGACCCCTTACTCTTTAGAGACAGTCACACAGCCACAGGCCACAAGTAGATCTGCCTACCTACTAGTGACCAGCCACTCATCCAGGAGGAAGCAGAGACCAGGAAAACACAAAGGCGAAGAGAGCCCGGAAAGCTGACTCCTCCATAAGTGCCGCGCACTGACAGCCTGCAGTACCGCTATAGGACATCAGGGGTCATCACGCGGTGGTGATGTGATGATGACTTGACGTCGGACGCAGGCTGCCCAGGAGGAGTCAAGGAAGGTGATCGCGCTGGTAATCTTCTTTCTTCTTCCGTTTGGCTGCACCGCATGTTACCAGCTCCCTAGCGGTTATGTCCTTCTGCCTGCACCCCTCTTTTTTTTACTTGCCGGTCTGTGCCCAGGGCGGTCGCCCTGCTCACACTGCCCAAGAAACAGCCCTGCCTGGTGGTATATCTGCCTTCTACGTCAGCTGGTATGCCTTGCTTACCTAAGTCCTAATTAGGGCCAGCCAGTGGTGTGCCAGGTAGGGACAGTGTAGGTGTCAGTTAGTGGTGTGCCAGGCAGGGACAGCTAGGTGAAGAGCGAGACCTTTAGCCTGGGCATACACGCTGACTCCGAGAATTACATCACCAAGCCTTACACTTATTTCATTTCATTTTGGTTTGAGTTGCTTGAATCCAAAATCGCCCGGTATGTCTCGGCTGAAGCCCCCTGAAATACAGCTGACTCATACTACATCTGAGCAACATCAAAGCATGAAGGGTTTACAGCGATATCCAGAGACCCGCTCTCGTATCCATCTAATGCACCTGGCTGGAGGATGTTGTGGCAGATGGAAGAAATACAGTATATATAGCCTGCTCTGTTACTGTACTTTACTCTGATCCCACCATCACCACATCTGACGCCGTTAATGGTCTGAGACCGTCCATAACAGTAACCACACACACGATAATCGATTTTACTTTCAATTTGATCAGAAGTAAATTCAACTGAATGTAGAGCGCTGCGGTTTTGTGGATAATTCTTGTTAAATTTTGGAAGGGGAATGATGAAATCCTCTAGAAATGAATCAGATAGATGGGCTAATGTTTTTCTCTCTTTACATTTTTGTTTGATTTTTTTTTAGCAAGTTTAAATTTTTCTTATTTAATTCAAATTGTTTTATTGAGATGGAAATTGGACTAGAGCATACAAACGATCAAAAGAAAGAAAAAGAAACAAAAAATGCAACTTGTAGGGCGGACATTAAAGTGTGGAGGGAATTAGCAAATTCTGCATCCCCAAGACAAGATAAGGTCCAACTGGAAAAGCAAATCAATAATGCTTAAAGGGGAACTGAAGAGAGAGGTATATGGAGGCTGCCATGTTTATTTCCTATTAAGCAATACCAGTTGCCTGGCTGTGCTGCTGATCCTCTGCCTCTTATACTATTAGCCATAGCCCCTGAACAAGCATGCAGCAGATCAGGTGTTTCAGACTTTAAAGTCAGATCTGACAAGACTAGCTGCATGCTTGTTTCTGGTGTTATTCAGATACTACTGCAGAGAAATAGACCAGCAGGGCTGCCAGGCAACTGGTATTGATTAAAAGGAAATAAATATGGCAGCCTCCGTATACCTCTCTTACTTCAGTTCCCCTTTAAAGGACACCTGAAGTGAGAAGGATATGGAGGATGACATATTTAGTTTTTAACAATACCAGTTGCCTGGCTGTCCTGTTTATACTCTACCCCTAATACTTTTATCCACTGCCCCTGAACAAGCATGCAGCAGATCAGATGCTGTGACTGAAGTCAGACTGGATTAGCTGCATGCTTGTTTCAGGTGTGTGATTCAGACACTACTGATGCCTGAAAGATCAGCAGGACTGCCAGGCAACTGGTATTGTTTAAAAGGTAATACATATGGTACCAACATATACCTATCACTTCAGGTTCCATTCATACATTGTTTGACTACCATAGCAGCAGTCATGGGACTTGTACCCAGCTCTCAAACCCAGGAATACATTACTGAACGTCAGACAGTATAACATAAAACTTGTGTGCGGCAGTTTTTGGAAAACAAAAAAACTAATTATACCTTAAAAAGGATCTTTAACCCAGGATTGTACTTCATCCCAATCAGTAGCCAAGAGCCCCTTTACCCTGAGCAATCTTTACCTTTTCTCAAATAGATCATGGGGTGGGGGGAGACACCATTCCTACAGTGTGATGTCAGGGCCATGACAGTTTCCTGTCTGTGAACCTCATTGCATTGTGGGAAACAGTGACTGTTTTCAACTGCCAAGCAACCAATATTTCCCTACCACCTTTATCCTATCGCATTGTTAGGGGGTGTGGTTATAGATTTTTTCCCCTTGTTTCCCAGCAGTAAAGATGAGGACTAGCAGGCGTATAATGGATCAGACATGAATTCAATAGCGAATATCAGTCAATTCTTGATTTATCGTCTATTTGTTTACTTCTCTCACTTTGCAATGTATTGATACAATTTTTCCCCTAAGTTCCTTTTTAAGTCTATTTTACTTTGGCCACACTGAAAGCTGCCGTACTCCATTTCTATAGCAAATAGTTTAGTAATCACTCAGTGATTAGATCAACTTCCAATCAAAGCCAATGATATTTCCATTTTCCACTCACTGTATTTAGTCCTCAGAGCCTGGAAGCAGCCGGTCAGGGTACTGGAGCCGCTGATGTCGCGGAGTTTGGATAAACAGTCTGTCATCGTTTGCCGGTTCTTCACCTGTTGATTGTAGAGCTCAGCGATGTCCGAAAATCTCTCATCGTACTCTGCAACGTCAACTTTCTTTACCACCAATAGGTCGTATTTCTCTAGAACTGGAGGACACAGATATGCGTGAAAACACTGAGGAGATTGGATTACAGATCGATCACTCCCTTCCCACTACTGCACTGTGAATAAGCATTCTCAGAGCCCAATGATCATGCTGCTATAAATTTGCTGATGGACTGAACATGCATGCGTGCTGCTGACTGCACAGTGATCTCTGGGGCCACGCTGCAGCTCACAGCCGGTGTGTACAGTGATCTCTGGGGCCACGCTGCAGCTCACAGCCGGTGTGTACAGTGATCTCTGGGGCCACGCTGCAGCTCACAGCCCGCATGCACAGTGATCTCTGGGGCCACGCTGCAGCTCACAGCCGGTGTGTACAGTGATCTCTGGGGCCACGCTGCAGCTCACAGCCCGCATGCACAGTGATCTCTGGGGCCACGCTGCAGCTCACAGCCGGTGTGTACAGTGATCTCTGGGGCCACGCTGCAGCTCACAGCCCGCTTGCACAGTGATCTCTGGGGCCACGCTGCAGCTCACAGCCCGCATGCACAGTGATCTCTGGGGCCACGCTGCAGCTCACAGCCCGCTTGCACAGTGATCTCTGGGGCCACGCTGCAGCTCACAGCCCGGGTGCACAGTGATCTCTGGGGCCACGCTGCAGCTCACAGCCGGTGTGTACAGTGATCTCTGGGGCCACGCTGCAGCTCACAGCCCGCTTGCACAGTGATCTCTGGGGCCACGCTGCAGCTCACAGCCCGCATGCACAGTGATCTCTGGGGCCACGCTGCAGCTCACAGCCCGTGTGCGCAGTGATCTCTGGGGCCATGCTGCAGCTCACAGCCGGTGTGTACAGTGATCTCTGGGGCCACGCTGCAGCTCACAGCCCGCTTGCACAGTGATCTCTGGGGCCACGCTGCAGCTCACAGCCCGTGTGCACAGTGATCTCTGGGGCCATGCTGCAGCTCACAGCCGGTGTGTACAGTGATCTCTGGGGCCACGCTGCAGCTCACAGCCCGCTTGCACAGTGATCTCTGGGGCCACGCTGCAGCTCACAGCCGGTGTGTACAGTGATCTCTGGGGCCACGCTGCAGCTCACAGCCCGCATGCACAGTGATCTCTGGGGCCACGCTGCAGCTCGCAGCCCGCTTGCACAGTGATCTCTGGGGCCACGCTGCAGCTCACAGCCCGTGTGCACAGTGATCTCTGGGGCCACACTGCAGCTCACAGCCCGCTTGCACAGTGATCTCTGGGGCCACGCTGCAGCTCACAGCCCGCATGTACAGTGATCTCTGGGGCCACGCTGCAGCTCACAGCCCGCATGTACAGTGATCTCTGGGGCCACGCTGCAGCTCACAGCCCGCATGCACAGTGATCTCTGGGGCCACGCCGCAGCTCACAGCCCGGGTGTACAGTGATCTCTGGGGCCACGCTGCAGCTCACAGCCCGTGTGCACAGTGATCTCTGGGGCCACACTGCAGCTCACAGCCCGCTTGCACAGTGATCTCTGGGGCCACGCTGCAGCTCACAGCCCGCATGTACAGTGATCTCTGGGGCCACGCTGCAGCTCACAGCCCGCATGTACAGTGATCTCTGGGGCCACGCTGCAGCTCACAGCCCGCATGTACAGTGATCTCTGGGGCCACGCTGCAGCTCACAGCCCGGGTGCACAGTGATCTCTGGGGCCACGCTGCAGCTCACAGCCCGGGTGCACAGTGATCTCTGGGGCCACGCTGCAGCTCACAGCCCGCATGTACAGTCATCTCTGGGGCCACGCTGCAGCTCACAGCCCGGGTGCACAGTGATCTCTGGGGCCACGCTGCAGCTCACAGCCCGCATGTACAGTGATCTCTGGGGCCACGCTGCAGCTCACAGCCCGGGTGCACAGTGATCTCTGGGGCCACGCTGCAGCTCACAGCCCGGGTGCACAGTGATCTCTGGGGCCACGCTGCAGCTCACAGCCCGTGTGTACAGTGATCTCTGGGGCCACGCTGCAGCTCACAGCCCGTGTGCACAGTGATCTCTGGGGCCATGCTGCAGCTCACAGCCCGCATGCACAGTGATCTCTGGGGCCACGCTGCAGCTCACAGCCCGGGTGTACAGTGATCTCTGGGGCCACGCTGCAGCTCACAGCCCGGGTGCACAGTGATCTCTGGGGCCACGCTGCAGCTCACAGCCCGCTTGCACAGTGATCTCTGGGGCCACGCTGCAGCTCACAGCCCGGGTGCACAGTGATCTCTGGGGCCACGCTGCAGCTCACAGCCCGGGTGCACAGTGATCTCTGGGGCCACGCTGCAGCTCACAGCCCGCATGCACAGTGATCTCTGGAGCCACGCTGCAGCTCACAGCCCGGGTGCACAGTGATCTCTGGGGCCACGCTGCAGCTCACAGCCCGCTTGCACAGTGATCTCTGGGGCCACGCTGCAGCTCACAGCCCGGGTGCACAGTGATCTCTGGGGCCACGCTGCAGCTCACAGCCCGGGTGCACAGTGATCTCTGGGGCCACGCTGCAGCTCACAGCCCGCATGCACAGTGATCTCTGGGGCCACGCTGCAGCTCACAGCCCGCATGCACAGTGATCTCTGGGGCCACGCTGCAGCTCACAGCCCGCATGCACAGTGATCTCTGGGGCCACGCTGCAGCTCACAGCTCGGGTGCACAGTGATCTCTGGGGCCACACTGCAGCTCACAGCCCGCATGCACAGTGATCTCTGGGGCCACGCTGCAGCTCACAGCTCGGGTGCACAGTGATCTCTGGGGCCATGCTGCAGCTCACAGCCCGTGTGTACAGTGATCTCTGGGGCCACGCTGCAGCTCACAGCCCGCGTGTACAGTGATCTCTGGGGCCACGCTGCAGCTCACAGCCCGCGTGCACAGTGATCTCTGGGGCCACGCTGCAGCTCACAGCCCATGTGCACAGTGATCTCTGGGGCCACGCTGCAGCTCACAGCCCGGGTGCACAGTGATCTCTGGGGCCACGCTGCAGCTCACAGCCCGGGTGCACAGTGATCTCTGGGGCCACGCTGCAGCTCACAGCCCGTGTGCACAGTGATCTCTGGGGCCACGCTGCAGCTCACAGCCCGCATGTACAGTGATCTCTGGGGCCACGCTGCAGCTCACAGCCCGGGTGCACACTGATCTCTGGGGCCACGCTGCAGCTCACAGCCCGCATGCACAGTGATCTCTGGGGCCACGCTGCAGCTCACAGCCCGGGTGTACAGTGATCTCTGGGGCCACGCTGCAGCTCACAGCCCGTGTGCACACTGATCTCTGGGGCCACGCCGCAGCTCACAGCCCGCATGCACAGAGATCTCTGGGGCCACGCTGCAGCTCACAGCCCGGGTGCACAGTGATCTCTGGGGCCACGCTGCAGCTCACAGCCCGCATGCACAGTGATCTCTGGGGCCACGCTGCAGCTCACAGCCCGTGTGCACAGTGATCTCTGGGGCCACACTGCAGCTCACAGCCCGGTTGTACAGTGATCTCTGGGGCCACGCTGCAGCTCACAGCCCGGGTGCACAGTGATCTCTGGGGCCACGCTGCAGCTAACAGCCCGCATGTACAGTGATCTCTGGGGCCACGCTGCAGCGCACAGCCCGCATGTACAGTGATCTCTGGGGCCACGCTGCAGCTCACAGCCCGCATGCACAGTGATCTCTGGGGCCACGCTGCAGCTCACAGCCCGGGTGCACAGTGATCTCTGGGGCCACGCTGCAGCTAACAGCCCGCATGCACAGTGATCTCTGGGGCCACGCTGCAGCTCACAGCCCGTGTGCACAGTGATCTCTGGGGCCACGCTGCAGCTCACAGCCCGCATGCACAGTGATCTCTGGGGCCACGCTGCAGCTCACAGCCCGGGTGCACAGTGATCTCTGGGGCCACGCTGCAGCTCACAGCCCGCATGCACAGTGATCTCTGGGGCCACGCTGCAGCTCACAGCCCGGGTGCACAGTGATTTCTGGGGCCACGCTGCAGCTCACAGCCCGCTTGCACAGTGATCTCTGGGGCCACACTGCAGCTCACAGCCCGGGTGCACAGTGATCTCTGGGGCCACGCTGCAGCTCACAGCCCGGGTGCACAGTGATCTCTGGGGCCACGCTGCAGCTCACAGCCCGCATGCACAGTGATCTCTGGGGCCACGCTGCAGCTCACAGCCCGCATGCACAGTGATCTCTGGGGCCACGCTGCAGCTCACAGCTCGGGTGCACAGTGATCTCTGGGGCCACACTGCAGCTCACAGCCCGCATGCACAGTGATCTCTGGGGCCACGCTGCAGCTCACAGCTCGGGTGCACAGTGATCTCTGGGGCCACGCTGCAGCTCACAGCCCGCATGCACAGTGATCTCTGGGGCCACGCTGCAGCTCACAGCCCGCGTGTACAGTGATCTCTGGGGCCACGCTGCAGCTCACAGCCCGCGTGTACAGTGATCTCTGGGGCCACGCTGCAGCTCACAGCCCGCATGTACAGTGATCTCTGGGGCCACGCTGCAGCTCACAGCCCGCATGTACAGTGATCTCTGGGGCCACGCTGCAGCTCACAGCCCGCATGTACAGTGATCTCTGGGGCCACGCTGCAGCTCACAGCCCGCATGTACAGTGATCTCTGGGGCCACGCTGCAGCTCACAGCCCATGTGCACAGTGATCTCTGGGGCCACGCTGCAGCTCACAGCCCGGGTGCACAGTGATCTCTGGGGCCACGCTGCAGCTCACAGCCCGGGTGCACAGTGATCTCTGGGGCCACGCTGCAGCTCACAGCCCGTGTGCACAGTGATCTCTGGGGCCACGCTGCAGCTCACAGCCCGCATGTACAGTGATCTCTGGGGCCACGCTGCAGCTCACAGCCCGGGTGCACACTGATCTCTGGGGCCACGCTGCAGCTCACAGCCCGCATGCACAGTGATCTCTGGGGCCACGCTGCAGCTCACAGCCCGCATGCACAGTGATCTCTGGGGCCACGCTGCAGCTCACAGCCCGCATGCACTGTGATCTCTGGGGCCACGCTGCAGCTCACAGCCCGCATGCACAGTGATCTCTGGGGCCACGCTGCAGCTCACAGCTCGGGTGCACAGTGATCTCTGGGGCCACGCTGCAGCTCACAGCCCGCGTGCACAGTGATCTCTGGGGCCACGCTGCAGCTCACAGCCCGTGTGCACAGAGATCTCTGGGGCCACGCTGCAGCTCACAGTCCGCATGCACAGTGATCTCTGGGGCCACGCTGCAGCTCACAGCCCGCATGCACTGTGATCTCTGGGGCCACGCTGCAGCTCACAGCCCGCATGCACAGTGATCTCTGGGGCCACGCTGCAGCTCACAGCCCGCATGTACAGTGATCTCTGGGGCCACGCTGCAGCTCACAGCCCGGGTGCACACTGATCTCTGGGGCCACGCTGCAGCTCACAGCCCGCATGCACAGTGATCTCTGGGGCCACGCTGCAGCTCACAGCCCGCATGCACAGTGATCTCTGGGGCCACGCTGCAGCTCACAGCCCGCATGCACTGTGATCTCTGGGGCCACGCTGCAGCTCACAGCCCGCATGCACAGTGATCTCTGGGGCCACGCTGCAGCTCACAGCTCGGGTGCACAGTGATCTCTGGGGCCACGCTGCAGCTCACAGCCCGCGTGCACAGTGATCTCTGGGGCCACGCTGCAGCTCACAGCCCGTGTGCACAGAGATCTCTGGGGCCACGCTGCAGCTCACAGTCCGCATGCACAGTGATCTCTGGGGCCACGCTGCAGCTCACAGCCCGTGTGTACAGTGATCTCTGGGGCCACGCTGCAGCCCGCATGTACAGTGATCTCTGGGGCCACGCTGCAGCTCACAGCCCGCATGTACAGTGATCTCTGGGGCCACGCTGCAGCTCACAGCCCGCATGTACAGTGATCTCTGGGGCCACGCTGCAGCTCACAGCCCATGTGCACAGTGATCTCTGGGGCCACGCTGCAGCTCACAGCCCGGGTGCACAGTGATCTCTGGGGCCACGCTGCAGCTCACAGCCCGGGTGCACAGTGATCTCTGGGGCCACGCTGCAGCTCACAGCCCGTGTGCACAGTGATCTCTGGGGCCACGCTGCAGCTCACAGCCCGCATGTACAGTGATCTCTGGGGCCACGCTGCAGCTCACAGCCCGGGTGCACACTGATCTCTGGGGCCACGCTGCAGCTCACAGCCCGCATGCACAGTGATCTCTGGGGCCACGCTGCAGCTCACAGCTCGGGTGCACAGTGATCTCTGGGGCCACACTGCAGCTCACAGCCCGCATGCACAGTGATCTCTGGGGCCACGCTGCAGCTCACAGCTCGGGTGCACAGTGATCTCTGGGGCCACGCTGCAGCTCACAGCCCGCATGCACAGTGATCTCTGGGGCCACGCTGCAGCTCACAGCCCGTGTGTACAGTGATCTCTGGGGCCACGCTGCAGCTCACAGCCCGCGTGTACAGTGATCTCTGGGGCCACGCTGCAGCTCACAGCCCGCATGTACAGTGATCTCTGGGGCCACGCTGCAGCTCACAGCCCGCATGTACAGTGATCTCTGGGGCCACGCTGCAGCTCACAGCCCGCATGTACAGTGATCTCTGGGGCCACGCTGCAGCTCACAGCCCGCATGTACAGTGATCTCTGGGGCCACGCTGCAGCTCACAGCCCATGTGCACAGTGATCTCTGGGGCCACGCTGCAGCTCACAGCCCGGGTGCACAGTGATCTCTGGGGCCACGCTGCAGCTCACAGCCCGGGTGCACAGTGATCTCTGGGGCCACGCTGCAGCTCACAGCCCGTGTGCACAGTGATCTCTGGGGCCACGCTGCAGCTCACAGCCCGGGTGCACACTGATCTCTGGGGCCACGCTGCAGCTCACAGCCCGCATGTACAGTGATCTCTGGGGCCACGCTGCAGCTCACAGCCCGGGTGCACACTGATCTCTGGGGCCACGCTGCAGCTCACAGCCCGCATGCACAGTGATCTCTGGGGCCACGCTGCAGCTCACAGCCCGCATGCACAGTGATCTCTGGGGCCACGCTGCAGCTCACAGCCCGGGTGCACACTGATCTCTGGGGCCACGCTGCAGCTCACAGCCCGCATGCACAGTGATCTCTGGGGCCACGCTGCAGCTCACAGCCCGCATGCACAGTGATCTCTGGGGCCACGCTGCAGCTCACAGCCCGTGTGCACAGAGATCTCTAGGGCCACGCTGCAGCTCACAGCCCGTGTGCACAGTGATCTCTGGGGCCACGCTGCAGCTCACAGCCCGCATGTACAGTGATCTCTGGGGCCACGCTGCAGCTCACAGCCCGTGTGCACAGTGATCTCTGGGGCCACGCCGCAGCTCACAGCCCGCATGCACAGTGATCTCTGGGGCCATGCTGCAGCTCACAGCCCGCATGTACAGTGATCTCTGGGGCCACGCTGCAGCTCACAGCCCGCATGTACAGTGATCTCTGGGGCCACGCTGCAGCTCACAGCCCGGGTGCACAGTGATCTCTGGGGCCACGCTGCAGCTCACAGCCCGCATGCACAGTGATCTCTGGGGCCACGCTGCAGCTCACAGCCCGCATGCACTGTGATCTCTGGGGCCACGCTGCAGCTCACAGCCCGCATGCACAGTGATCTCTGGGGCCACGCTGCAGCTCACAGCCCGCGTGCACAGTGATCTCTGGGGCCACGCTGCAGCTCACAGCCCGTGTGCACAGAGATCTCTGGGGCCACGCTGCAGCTCACAGTCCGCATGCACAGTGATCTCTGGGGCCACGCTGCAGCTCACAGCCCGTGTGTACAGTGATCTCTGGGGCCACGCTGCAGCGCACAGCCCGCATGTACAGTGATCTCTGGGGCCACGCTGCAGCTCACAGCCCGCATGTACAGTGATCTCTGGGGCCACGCTGCAGCTCACAGCCCGCATGTACAGTGATCTCTGGGGCCACGCTGCAGCTCACAGCCCATGTGCACAGTGATCTCTGGGGCCACGCTGCAGCTCACAGCCCGGGTGCACAGTGATCTCTGGGGCCACGCTGCAGCTCACAGCCCGGGTGCACAGTGATCTCTGGGGCCACGCTGCAGCTCACAGCCCGTGTGCACAGTGATCTCTGGGGCCACGCTGCAGCTCACAGCCCGCATGTACAGTGATCTCTGGGGCCACGCTGCAGCTCACAGCCCGGGTGCACACTGATCTCTGGGGCCACGCTGCAGCTCACAGCCCGCATGCACAGTGATCTCTGGGGCCACGCTGCAGCTCACAGCCCGCATGCACAGTGATCTCTGGGGCCACGCTGCAGCTCACAGCCCGGGTGCACACTGATCTCTGGGGCCACGCTGCAGCTCACAGCCCGCATGCACAGTGATCTCTGGGGCCACGCTGCAGCTCACAGCCCGCATGCACAGTGATCTCTGGGGCCACGCTGCAGCTCACAGCCCGTGTGCACAGAGATCTCTAGGGCCACGCTGCAGCTCACAGCCCGTGTGCACAGTGATCTCTGGGGCCACGCTGCAGCTCACAGCCCGCATGTACAGTGATCTCTGGGGCCACGCTGCAGCTCACAGCCCGTGTGCACAGTGATCTCTGGGGCCACGCCGCAGCTCACAGCCCGCATGCACAGTGATCTCTGGGGCCATGCTGCAGCTCACAGCCCGCATGTACAGTGATCTCTGGGGCCACGCTGCAGCTCACAGCCCGCATGTACAGTGATCTCTGGGGCCATGCTGCAGCTCACAGCCCGGGTGCACAGTGATCTCTGGGGCCACGCTGCAGCTCACAGCCCGCATGCACAGTGATCTCTGGGGCCACGCTGCAGCTCACAGCCCGCATGCACTGTGATCTCTGGGGCCACGCTGCAGCTCACAGCCCGCATGCACAGTGATCTCTGGGGCCACGCTGCAGCTCACAGCTCGGGTGCACAGTGATCTCTGGGGCCACGCTGCAGCTCACAGCCCGCGTGCACAGTGATCTCTGGGGCCACGCTGCAGCTCACAGCCCGTGTGCACAGAGATCTCTGGGGCCACGCTGCAGCTCACAGTCCGCATGCACAGTGATCTCTGGGGCCACGCTGCAGCTCACAGCCCGTGTGTACAGTGATCTCTGGGGCCACGCTGCAGCGCACAGCCCGCATGTACAGTGATCTCTGGGGCCACCCTGCAGCTCACAGCCCGTGTGCACAGTGATCTCTGGGGCCACGCTGCAGCTCACAGTCCGCATGTACAGTGATCTCTGGGGCCACGCTGCAACTCACAGCCCGCATGTACAGTGATCTCTGGGGCCACGCTGCAGCTCACAGCCCGGGTGCACAGTAATCTCTGGGGCCACGCTGCAGCTCACAGCCGGTGTGTACAGTGATCTCTGGGGCCACGCTGCAGCTCACAGCCCGTGTGCACAGTGATCTCTGGGGCAATGGTGCAGCTCACAGCCCGTGTGCACAGTGATCTCTGGGGCCACGCTGCAGCTCACAGCCCGTGTGCACAGTGATCTCTGGGGCCACGCTGCAGCTCACAGCCCGTGTGCACAGTGATCTCTGGGGCCACGCTGCAGCTCACAGCCCGTGTGCACAGTGATCTCTGGGGCCATGCTGCAGCTCACAGCCCGTGTGCACAGTGATCTCTGGGGCCACGCTGCAGCTCACAGCCCGTGTGCACAGTGATCTCTGGGGCCACGCTGCAACTCACAGCCCACATGTACAGTGATCTCTGGGGCCATGCCGCAGCTCACAGCCCGCATGCACAGTGATCTCTGGGGCCACGCTGCAGCTCACAGCCCGTGTGCACAGCGATCTCTGGGGCCACGCTGCAGCTCACAGCCCGCATGTACAGTGATCTCTGGGGCCACGCTGCAGCTCACAGCCCACATGTACAGTGATCTCTGGGGTAGAGTGACCATATTTTTGTGGGTCCAACCTGGGACGGAGGGGGGGGGGGGGGCGTGGGGGGGGGGGGGCGGCGCGCGCAGCGGCGAAAAGTGGGAAGGAGTGAGGAGCACGCAGCGGCGAAGACTGGGGGAGGGGGCTGCGGAGCGCGCAGCGCGCCGCGCCGAAAAAATGGGCGTGGCCATGACATTGTATGGGCGGAGCTAACGTAATGATGTAACAGCGAGGCATAAGAAAGCAGTGTTTACGCCATGATGTGGACAAACGAGACTTTGTATCATGGGTGTGCAAAAACTGTGTGATGCTAATAGTATACCGTAACCACAAAGCAGCAAACATAGCCATCTATGACCATTAAATAATAAATGCAGTAACAGTTACCCCGGACACCAGAAAATAAACGCAATAGGCAACATGTCAGTATAAAATAAATGCAATGCGGGCAAACATGTCAGTACAAAATAAACGCAATGCGGGCAACATGTCAGTACAAAATAAACGCACTGCGGGCAAACATTTCACCAGAAAAGAAACGCACTGCGGCCAAACATTTCACCAGAAAAGAAACGCACTGCGGCCAAACATTTCACCAGAAAAGAAACGCAATGCGGGCAAACATTTCGCCAGAAAAGAAACGCACTGCGGGCAAACATTTCGCCAGAAAAGAAACAATGCGGGCAAACATTTCACCTGGAAAAGAAACAATGCGGGCAAACATTTCACCAGAAAAGAAACAATGCGGGCAAACATTTCACCTGGAAAAGAAACAATGCGGGCAAACATTTCACCAGAAAAGAAACAATGCGGGCAAACATTTCACCTGGAAAAGAAACAATGCGGGCAAACATTTCACCTGGAAAAGAAACAATGCGGGCAAACATTTCACCTGGAAAAGAAAGCATTTACTCACCTGGCAGAAGTGTCCGGCCTCTGGCGCGCTGCTCCGTCCCGGGACCGTCTTCCTCCTCCTGCTCTTCTCTCCCGCGCTGACAGGGCTACGGCAAGATGGCGCCCGAAGCCCTGTACTAGTGACACAAATAGGTCTCCAGTACAGGGCTTCGGCAGCCATCTTGCCGTAGCCCTGCTCGCCTGCCGGTGTCGGAGCAGACACCGGAAGAGGAGGCTGGAGCGGGGCTGCAGGCAATGAACTGGCACGGCGTCTATAGACGCCGCTGCCAGTTCATGCGGAGAGAGTGGCCAGAGTCCCGAGGCCGGGACGTCCCGCTGCTGAAAGCGGGACGTTTCCCGGGACCTCATTAAGCCTGGGACAGCGGACCCCGAATCCGGGACGTGTCCCGGGCAATCCGGGACGTCTGGTCACTCTACTCTGGGGCCACGCTGCAGCTCACAGCCCGTGTGCACAGTGATCTCTGGGGCCATGCTGCAGCTCACAGCCCGTGTGCACAGTGATCTCTGGGGCCATGCTGCAGCTCACAGCCCGTGTGCACAGTGATCTCTGGGGCCACGCTGCAGCTCACAGCCCGTGTGCACAGTGATCTCTGGGGCCACGCCGCAGCTCACAGCCCGCATGCACAGTGATCTCTGGGGCCACGCTGCAGCTCACAGCCCGCATGTACAGTGATCTCTGGGGCCACGCTGCAGCTCACAGCCCGGGTGCACAATGATCTCTGGGGCCACGCTGCAGCTCACAGCCCGCATGTACAGTGATCTCTGGGGCCACGCTGCAGCTCACAGCCCTCATGTACAGTGATCTCTGGGGCCACGCTGCAGCTCACAGCCCGCATGTACAGTGATCTCTGGGGCCACGCTGCAGCTCACAGCCCGCGTGTACAGTGATCTCTGGGGCCACGCTGCAGCTCACAGCCCACATGTACAGTGATCTCTGGGGCCACGCTGCAGCTCACAGCCCACATGTACAGTGATCTCTGGGGCCACGCTGCAGCTCACATGTACAGTGATCTCTGGGGCCACGCTGCAGCTCACAGCCCATGTGCACAGTGATCTCTGGGGCCACGCTGCAGCTCACAGCCCGCATGCACAGTGATCTCTGGGGCCACGCTGCAGCTCACAGCCCATGTGCACAGCGATCTCTGGGGCCACGCTGCAGCTCACAGCCCGCATGTACAGTGATCTCTGGGGCCACGCTGCAGCTCACAGCTCACAGCTCGGGTGCACAGTGATCTCTGGGGCCACGCTGCAGCTCACAGCCGGTGTGTACAGATATCTCTGGGGCCACGCTGCAGCTCACAGCCCGGGTGCACACTGATCTCTGGGGCCACGCTGCAGCTCACAGCCCGCATGTACAGATATCTCTGGGGCCACGCTGCAGCTCACAGCCCGCATGCACAGTGATCTCTGGGGCCACGCTGCAGCTCACAGCTCGGGTGCACAGTGATCTCTGGGGCCACGCTGCAGCTCACAGCCCGGGTGCACAGTGATCTCTGGGGCCACGCTGCAGCTCACAGCCCGGGTGCACAGTGATCTCTGGGGCCACGCTGCAGCTCACAGCCCGGGTGTACAGTGATCTCTGGGGCCACGCTGCAGCTCACAGCCCGTGTGCACAGTGATCTCTGGGGCCACGCTGCAGCTCACAGCCCAGGTGCACAGTGATCTCTGGGGCCACACTGCAGCTCACAGCCCGGGTGCACACTGATCTCTGGGGCCACGCTGCAGCTCACAGCCCGCGTGCACAGTGATCTCTGGGGCCACGCTGCAGCTCACAGCCCGTGTGCACAGCGATCTCTGGGGCCACGCTGCAGCTCACAGCCCGCTTGCACAGTGATCTCTGGGGCCACGCTGCAGCTCACAGCCCAGGTGCACAGTGATCTCTGGGGCCACGCTGCAGCTCACAGCTCGGGTGCACAGTGATCTCTGGGGCCACGCTGCAGCTCACAGCCCGGGTGCACAGTGATCTCTGGGGCCACGCTGCAGCTCACAGCCCGGGTGCACAGTGATCTCTGGGGCCACGCTGCAGCTCACAGCCCGTGTGCACAGTGATCTCTGGGGCCACGCTGCAGCTCACAGCCCAGGTGCACAGTGATCTCTGGGGCCACACTGCAGCTCACAGCCCGGGTGCACACTGATCTCTGGGGCCACGCTGCAGCTCACAGCCCGCGTGCACAGTGATCTCTGGGGCCACGCTGCAGCTCACAGCCCGTGTGCACAGCGATCTCTGGGGCCACGCTGCAGCTCACAGCCCGCTTGCACAGTGATCTCTGGGGCCACGCTGCAGCTCACAGCCCAGGTGCACAGTGATCTCTGGGGCCACGCTGCAGCTCACAGCCCGGGTGCACAGTGATCTCTGGGGCCACGCTGCAGCTCACAGCCCGTGTGCACAGTGATCTCTGGGGCCACGCTGCAGCTCACAGCCCGTGTGCACAGTGATCTCTGGGGCCACGCCGCAGCTCACAGCCCAGGTGCACAGTGATCTCTGGGGCCACACTGCAGCTCACAGCCCGTGTGTACAGTGATCTCTGGGGCCACGCTGCAGCTCACAGCCCGTGTGCACAGTGATCTCTGGGGCCACGCCGCAGCTCACAGCCCAGGTGCACAGTGATCTCTGGGGCCACACTGCAGCTCACAGCCCGTGTGTACAGTGATCTCTGGGGCCACGCTGCAGCTCACAGCCCGTGTGCACAGTGATCTCTGGGGCCACGCCGCAGCTCACAGCCCGTGTGTACAGTGATCTCTGGGGCCACGCTGCAGCTCACAGCCCGTGTGCACAGTGATCTCTGGGGCCACGCCGCAGCTCACAGCCCGCATGCACAGTGTTCTCTGGGGCCACGCTGCAGCTCACAGCCCGCATGTACAGTGATCTCTGGGGCCACGCTGCAGCTCACAGCCCGCATGTACAGTGATCTCTGGGGCCACACTGCAGCTCACAGCCCGGGTGCACAGTGATCTCTGGGGCCACACTGCAGCTCACAGCCCGGGTGCACAGTGATCTCTGGGGCCACGCCGCAGCTCACAGCCCGCATGCACAGTGATCTCTGGGGCCATGCTGCAGCTCACAGCCCGCATGTACAGTGATCTCTGGGGCCACACTGCAGCTCACAGCCCGCATGTACAGTGATCTCTGGGGCCACACTGCAGCTCACAGCCCGGGTGTACAGTGATCTCTGGGGCCACGCTGCAGCTCACAGCCCGCTTGCACAGTGATCTCTGGGGCCACGCTGCAGCTCACAGCCCGCGTGCACAGTGATCTCTGGGGCCACACTGCAGCTCACAGCCCGCATGCACAGTGATCTCTGGGGCCACACTGCAGCTCACAGCCCGGGTGCACAGTGATCTCTGGGGCCACGCTGCAGCTCACAGCCCGCATGTACAGTGATCTCTGGGGCCACGCTGCAGCTCACAGCCCGGGTGCACAGTGATCTCTGGGGCCACGCTGCAGCTCACAGCCCACATGCACAGTGATCTCTGGGGCCACGCTGCAGCTCACAGCCCGCATGTACAGTGATCTCTGGGGCCACGCCGCAGCTCACAGCCCGCATGCACAGTGATCTCTGGGGCCACGCTGCAGCTCACAGCCCGCATGTACAGTGATCTCTGGGGCCACGCCGCAGCTCACAGCCCGCATGCACAGTGATCTCTGGGGCCACGCTGCAGCTCACAGCCCGCATGCACAGTGATCTCTGGGGCCACGCTGCAGCTCACAGCCCGCATGCACAGTGATCTCTGGGGCCACGCTGCAGCTCACAGCCCGCATGTACAGTGATCTCTGGGGCCACGCCGCAGCTCACAGCCCGCATGCACAGTGATCTCTGGGGCCACGCTGCAGCTCACAGCCCGCATGCACAGTGATCTCTGGGGCCACGCTGCAGCTCACAGCCCGCATGCACAGTGATCTCTGGGGCCACGCTGCAGCTCACAGCCCGCATGCACAGTGATCTCTGGGGCCACGCTGCAGCTCACAGCCCGCATGTACAGTGATCTCTGGGGCCACGCTGCAGCTCACAGCCCGCATGTACAGATATCTCTTGGGCCACGCTGCAGCTCACAGCCCGCATGTACAGATATCTCTGGGGCCACGCTTAACTATGGGGGGGGGGGGGCACAATGAGGGTGTGATGGCTGGCTAGTGGGGCTCATTTGGGTGATCAAAATCAATGTTTGTATGATAATAGAAGTTTGTAAGATATTTTTCGCCTAACTCAGGTGATAAAATTGAGGCTAACTAGTTCAGCAATGATAGGAGCCAAATGTAAACATCACAAACAGAACTCAGAGGCTTTTGAGTAGAGCAGATTGTACAAATGATGGAAGAAAAGTTACCTACAGATGTACTTGGCTAGTTTGTTGGCATGCTTTAATCCTTACTTGCTAGCAAGCTGCTCCTGTGCAGACAGATCACAGACAAATCATTCCAGATCACTACTCTACGAGAGAGAGAGAGAGAGAGAGAGAGAGAAAGAGAGAGAGAGACGATGAAACGATAACGATTTTGCGTGCAACCGCGAATGTTTGCGCGAAATCGATTTCGTTTTTGCGCAAATAAAAATAGAGTTTGCGCGCAAAATCGTTATTGTTTCGGGCGAAAAATCGCGAGCGCACACAATGCGAAAATTCGCGCCAAAACGGCCGTGCTAACAGTTAGCACTCTTTTGTGAATCAAGCCCATTGAGTGTGGGTGGAGACATTCTTTAAGACACATACCTTTTGCTTGTTTTGGGGGCTTGGCTGAGACAGGCAGGGGTGTGGTCTGAAGGAAGAAAAAAAAACATCCTTAGCATTGGTGAAATTTCATGTTGATCAAAATAGCTTATCAACCCAAATTCAGTTCAGTACCAGCCTATTTGTAAACACTATAACGTTGTAGATGCAGCCCTGATTAGAGGAACCTCAAAGGACATCGGAGGTGAAAATAAACGGATGAGAAAATCAATTGTATCCATCCTCCTTCTCCTAAAAATGACTTTAAGATATCCCAGTTTTATTTTATATTATTTTATTTTATATTTGAATTTAGTTTTTGAGTTTTTACTGTTTCATTGTTTCTGCTTAAAGACACCTTCATTGAAGTATGCCAGAGCTCAAATATATTAACAACCTAAAGACTGTGTCACACCAATGGGCGTGATCGCGGCGGCAGCTCCAGGACTGCCTAACGTCAATTGGCATCAAGTCCTGGGACCAGCTATTGCAGGAGATCCCGCACGCATCTCCGCTTGGTAGGCTCCGCCTTCAGTCTCCCAGCGGCAATCGCCGTCTTTTTACTTAGTACATCGCTGTAATCTGTGTCACACGACTGTCCCCCTGGGGCACAAGAGAGCAATCGGCTCTCATAGGCCGAAGCCTATTACAGCCGATCGCTATGATTGGCTGGCGGGGGATGGGAGGGAGGCAGAGGGAGAAAAAAAAACAAAAAAACGTAACTGTATAAAAAAAACCAATATACAATAAATATTTGTAAAAAAAATAAAATAAATAAACTGGGGGGGGGGAAATCAGACCCCACCAACAGAAAGCTCTGTTGGTGGGGAGAAAGAGGGGGGGGGGGGGGAAATCACTAGTATGCTGTGTTGTGCGGCCCTGCAGCTTGGCCTTAAAGCTGCAGTGGCCTATTTTGAAAAAAATAGCCTGGTCTTTAGGGGAGTTTAGCACTGTGGTCCTCAAGTGGTTAATTATTGACCCCCTTTTTTATCCTCTTTCCTCCAGGAAGCTATTTACTGACAGGAAAGTGTTTTATAGTTGGAATTTCTTATCAGTGAGGGTCACACTGTAGTCACTTCCTGTCTGAGTCAGGACGAGTCAGCCACTTACATACCTGATATTTAACTCTTTCAGGCAGAGAAAGAAAAAAAGGAACACAGCCTAGTTATTTGTGTGCTAGGCACTGTACATACACATGTCTATCTCATCATGTCACTTCGGGTATCCTTTAAGTCAGGTGTGTCTAAGATTAAAGCACATCTGAACTGAGAGTGTTATGAAGGCTGCCATATTATTATCATTATTATTTATATAGCGCCAACATCTTCCGTAGCGCTGTACAGAGTACAAAACAAATTATTGTAGAGCATAGACACAGTGCATGAGACGTTCAAAACTCTGTACAATCAGCACATTCAGCAATCCAATGCTGTATGTTTTTTCTCTTGTAAACAATGCAGATTGCCTGGCTATCCTGCTGATTCTCTGCCTCTTATACAGTTAGCCACAGACCCTGAACAAGCATGCAGATAAGATGTTTGACTTACAGGGAACCTAAAGCATTCGTTATATGAAGGCGGCCATATTTATTTCCTATTAAACAATGCACATGTAGTGGTGGGCAGAAATTGCGCCTGTGCATAACTAGGCATCGTAATTCGCAATTGCGCATCGCATTGCGAAATTTGCAGATTCTGCACAGAAATAATTGCTAACCGTAATTACGCCTGTGCAATTTTTGCGTAATATCGGACGCAAATGTTTTTACATGTATAAATGGATTTTTTGCATTGATTATTTAAATGATAGCCATGCGCGTGCAGTATACTGGCTGAGGCAATTTTTTTTCGCATACAAACGTATTTTTTTGCATTGAATATGTAAACGAACAGCCGCACATGTGTAGCACACTGGTGAATATACGCACAAATGTTTACACATTGAATGCAAATTATGCGTGATTGCATCATTAGGATTCACTACAGAATGTAGTAAGCTGTACGTTACGTAATAGCAATTACGTAATACATAACCTGAAACATTACATGAAATGTTGTGAAATCTTAATTGACCCATTACGGGCACCACTATGCACATTACCTGGCTGTCCTGCTTATCCTCTGCCACTAACCCTGAACAAGCATGAAGATAAGATGTATGACTTATAGGGAACCTGAAGCAATAGGTATATGGAGGCTAGCCCAGAACATGCATGCAGCAGATCAGGTGCTCTGACTGAAAGGGAACCTAAACTGAGAAGGCTATGGCTTTTTCCCTTTAAAATAATGCCAGTTGCCTGACTCTCCTGCTGATCCTGTGTCTCTAATACTTTTAGCCACAGCCCCCGAACAAGCATGCAGCAGATCAGGTGCTCTGACTGAAGTCAGACTGGATTAGCTGCATGCTTGTTTCAGGTGTGTGATCAAAATACTACTGCATTCAAAAAGCAGCAGGACTGCCAAGCACCTGGTATTGTTTAAAAGGAAACATCCATATCCCTCTCAGTTAAAGGGGAACTGAAGTAAGAGGTATACGGAGGCTGCCATATTTATTTCCTTTTAATCAATACCAGTTGCCTGGCAGCCCTGCTGGTCTATGTCTCTGCAGTAGTATCTGAATAACACTAGAAACAAGCATGCAGCTAGTCTTGTCAGATCTGACTTTAAAGTCTGAAACACCTGATCTGCTGCATGCTTGTTCAGGGGCTATGGCTAATAGTATTAGAGGCAGAGGATCAGCAGGACTGCCAGGCAACTGGTATTGCTTAAAAGGAAATAAACATGGCAGTCTCCATATACCTCTCTCTTCAGTTCCCCTTTAACAGGAAATAAATATGGCATCCTCCATATCCCTTTCGCTTTAAGTGTGCTATAACAAGAACTGTAGTGAGAGCTATGTGGAGGCTGCCAAATGCATTTCTTTTTAAGCAATATTAGTTGCCTGGCTATCCTGCGGATCTTTTGCCTCTGATGCTTTCAGGCATAGCCCCTGAACAAGCATGCAGCAGATCGGGTGTTTCTGACATAATTGTCAGAACTGACAAGATTAGCTGCATGCTTGTTTCAGGTGTGTGATTCAGACACTACTGCAACCAAATAAATCAACAAGGCTGCCAGGCAACTGGTATTGTTTAACAGAAAATACATAAGGCAGCCTCCATGTCACTCTCACTTCAGGTTCCCTTTAAAGGGGAACTGAAGAGAGAGGTATACGGAGGCTGCCATATTTATTTCCTTTTAAGCAATACCAGTTGGCTGGCAGCCCTGCGGATCCTATGGCTCTAATACTATTAGCCATAGCCCCTGAACAAGCATGCAGCAGATCAGGTGTTTCAGACTTTAAAGTCAGATCTGACAAGACTAGCTGCATGCTTGTTTCTGGTGTTATTCAGATACTACTGCAGAGAAATAGACCAGCAGGGCTGCCAGGCAACTGGTATTAATTAAAAGGAAATAAATATGGCAGCCTCCGCTCCGTATACCTCTTACTTCAGTTGCCCTTTAAGTTTTGTAGTGTTGAAAGTGGCAAGCTCCTCTGTAGACTGTTTACAGTTGTGTCACTTCCTAGAATCTCTGGCTCTGCTCCTTTCCTGTTCAGCACTCAGCAGGTTTGCAGCACTCCCAACATCTCCCAAACACGGCTGTGTGCTCCTACCTCCTCCTCAGTGCCCTCCTCACAGCAGCAGCAGCAGCAGCAGCAGAGGGGCATGCTTCCACGCAGGGCCCGGGGACCGGATAATACCACGGATCAGATAGAGGGACGCCGAGAATCACAGGACAATAGATAAGCAGATCACAAGACTGCACAAAGTGACGTGACGAGGGTGTGACACACAGAGAGGTCAAACCAGTTCCTTCCTGATTCCCATAACTAGCTGTTCGGCCTCCCTGAGTCTGAGTGAGGGGTCAGCAAGGGAAACAAGTGCAATACACATCTGACACATTTCCCAGAGTGCACCTGGGCAGCAGTGATGAGCAAATATCAGGGCAAATATACAGATCACAGGGCTGGTGCACACCAGAGCGTTTTTTTTAAACGCTTGCAGGGGGGAAACCGCTTGGCTAATGAAAGTGAATGGGATGGTGCACACCAGAGCGGCTCATTTTTCCCACAAACGCAAACTCGGGGGCTGCAGCATTTTTTAGATTTCTGAGCCGTTTCTGCCTCAATGTAAAGTATAGGAAAGTGGAAAACCGAAGGCTATGGATTTTACCTTTTAAAATAATACCAGTTGCCTGACTCTCCTGCTGATCCTGTGTCTCTAATACTTTCAGCCACAGCCCCTGAACAAGCATGCAGCAGATCAGGTGCTCTGACTGAAGTCAGACTGGATTAGCTGCATGCTTGTTTCAGGTGTGTGATTCAGACACTACTGCAGCCAAAGAGATCAGCAGGACAGCCAGGCAACTGGTACGGTTTTAAAAAGAAACATCCAAATCCCTCTTAGGCCTAGTGCACACCAGAGCGGTTTGGCAGCATTTTGCGATCCGCTTGCGGCTGCGGATACGCTTGGGCAATGTATTTCAATGGGCTAGTGCACACCAGAGCGGGAGGAGTTTTGCAGAAACGCATACTCCCGGGCTGCTGCAGATTTTGGATTGCGGAGGCGTTTCTGCCTCCAATGTAAAGTATACGAGGAGGACCAGAAGGACCAGCGTTGCACCTGCGATTTACAGTAAGCGTTCTGCAGACGCTGGTAGTGTTGCATAATATGCAGACTGGCTGCCAATAATGAAAGTCTATAGTGACGCATATGCATTGCGGTTTTGATTAAAGATCTCTGATGTATTTCCGCTTCCTGTTGTCTTCCTATTGATTTGCATATATGTAAATATAAAACACATTATTATTATGTATTAGCAAACCGCAAACGCAATTGAACGCACGCAAAATGCTTAAAAAATGCATCTGCGTGGAAAAAAACCACAAAAAGCAAACGCACCAGCCTCCATTGCTGTTCACACTCATTATTATGTTTTCGTATTGCAACTGACCACTGTGAACCTAGCCAAAAGCCAGGTATACACTTTCAGTTATGATTGACCAATCAATGACCAGTGTTACCACCTCCATGTAGTAAGAGGGTTTAGCTACACAATCTGCTCTTAGGCCTGGTGCACACCAAAAACCGCTAGCAGATCCGCAAAATGCTATCGGTTTTTGAAGCGTATTTTCCTATTATTATGGAGCGTTTTGCGTTTTTGTGTAGCAGATTACAGATATTGTTACAGTAAAGCTGTTACTGAACAACTTCTGTAACAAAAACGCCTGGAAAACCGCTCTGATCTGGCATTTTATGAAGCGTTTTGCGTTTTTCCTATACTTTACATTGGAGGCAGAAACGCCTCCGCAATCCAAAAAATGCCTCACCCCGGGAGTATGCGTTTCAGCTAAAACCGACCCGCTCCGGTGTGCACCAGCCCATTGAAATACATTACACAAGCGTTTTCTCAGCCGCAAGCGTTCCTAAAAACGCGACCAAAACCGCTCAGTGTGCACTAGGCCTGAGGCTGCATTTCCACTTGTGCGGAATCGCCGGGAAATCACCGCAGACGAAATTGCATGCGGGTGCGATTTTGCATGCGTTTTTCCCGCGATTTTGCATGCGATTTCGCATAGGGTAGTAGGTGGGCGATTTTAACCATGTCACTGCCTGTGTAAATTAACATCACCTCCTATGCGAAATCGCATGCGAAATCGCAGGGAAAAACTCATGCCAAAATTGCATGCGATTTCCCTATTAGATACATGCCTCGATTCATAAAAATGTGTTCGGTGAAGTAAATCAGTGCGTGGAAACTCCGCGCTCGGTATTTCAGCCTTCTGGGTGGTCATTCATAAAATGTTGCTAGTTGCGATAGCAGAGCGGAGATTTCCCGCTGTAGGCAGGTGGTAAGCTGTCGGTAGGCTTGCAGAAACACAGGAGCTGGCCGAGTTCCTCAGTGCGCTGCTCTCTCTGCTGCTGCTTGGGAGGTCTATCCCATTGACTTACATGTACTCCGCACGCTTATCGCTACATCAGAGGAAGTGGTATTTCCTGTTTGCATACCGCTTGCTCTAATTTTTATGAATGGACATTTGGTTACATTTCTGCCTAGAATCGCCGCGCAAGGCGGTGATTTATTGCTCTGCTCCGGAATGTCAGCGTCTCATGCGGAAAAAGCCTTTATGAATACAGATTTTGCTGTGTGGTCGGTAAAGTGAGCCGTTTTCAGCATTTCCGCATTATTATCATTATGGTGAATGGGATCAGATATGCGCTATACCAAAAATACATGCAGCAGTGTGATAGCAAATCACACTGCTATGCAGTGCGCATATTCTGAACGTCAGAAGTGCTCGCTATGCGATTTTGATGTTCTTGCTGATCGCATACTATGCGCGCTGATGAAAAGCGCAAGACAGCGCATATAGTGTGAACGAGGCCTTATAGTAGCTAGTTATTGTCAGTGAGGCACCACATGCTGAACGTTGGCAGTAAAATACAGAAAATCGTAATGCTTCGCAGTTGAAATTCCTGTTCCCATAGGAATACATGATTTGCGGTTTTCTGTGCGATTTCACATTGCGTAAAATCACCTGCAAATCCCCCAAGTGTGACCTCTGAATCAGTTTATCACACCGGCAGAAGAATTAGTGTTTTGGGGGGCCAATCTACCCCATTCAAACACTGCACTGTTACCATGGTTGCAGCAAGGCATCATCTTGTGACTCTTTTGGTTCGGAGAAGCTGACTGCCAATCCACCCCATACAAACACTGCACTGTTACCATGGTTGCAGCAAGGCATCATCTTGTGACTCTTTTGGCTCGGAGAAGCTGACTGCCAATCCACCCCATACAAACACTGCACTGTTGCCATGGTTGCAAGGCATCATCATTTGGCACATTGAAGCTGCTGGCTGCCAATCCACCCCATACAAACACTGCACTGTTGCCATGGTTGCAAGGCATCATCATTTGGCACATTGCAGCTGCTGGCTGCCAATCCACCCCATACAAACACTGCACTGTTGCCATGGTTGCAAGGTATCATCATTTGGCACATTGAAGCTGCTGGCTGCCAATCCACCCCATACAAACACTGCACTGTTGCCATGGTTGCAAGGTATCATCATTTGGCACATTGAAGCTGCTGGCTGCCAATCCACCCCATACAAACACTGCACTGTTGCCATGGTTGCAAGGTATCATTTTTTGACTCATTTGGCACATTGAAGCTGGCTGCAGATACAAATTAAAAATGATTTTTAGCACCATTAGATTACAAACTATGACATCACTCTATTCTGAATCCCGGCAGCAGATTCCCTGCACAGCCAGTTTAAAGTCTTATTGAATGTCCACAGAAAGGGGTGTGTCTGGTGCCCAGCGACCGGCATCCTGATTAGAGGCGTTTGTGCAATCATGTAATGAGTACGCTTGGCGTTGGATAAACGCACGGCTGATCTTACATCATGGTGAGAACGCGGCACGCCTATCATGTATCTATTCTTTCCATACTTGTAAGAATTATATAACCAAATATGTCCCGGGGATAAAGACCTCGTCATCAGCGGTTTACATTTCTTACACTTAAAGGACACCTGAAGTGATATGGAGGCTGACATATGTATTTTCCCAGTGGGATGTTGCATTTGATGCGACGTTAAAGTTGCACAACGTGCCACTAACGCAGCGCATGTAGGTTATGAAATTGGACGTTATTTTGCACTGCGTTATGTGTCTCTTGGTGCGCCGTTTTCGTTGCATACTGATGGAACGAAAGTGGAGCATGCGTTACATTTTAAAAAAAAAAAAAACATTACTGAGCATGTGCAACACACATAATGCAGCAAATGTATTGCTAAACGCACAGCATGCAGCACTTTCTAAATATTGCTACACGTTACACACAACGCAATGTGTGCCCTGTGAATGTCGCACAGACTTTGTATTGCTGTGCGTTAGTCCACGTTAAAACATTTTCTAACGTGCGACTTTAATGTCGCACTATGAAAGAGGTCTTAAAGTGAACGTCCAGACTAAAAACTACTCAGCAGTAGGGATGCGGAAATCGGTAATACAAGTGCGTTAGGCGGATTTCCGCCGGAAATCGTGGAAATTCTGCCCAACTTTAACATCGATTTTCTCAAAAACTGTAAGGCCTTTTTGAAAACTTTTTTTTGCATCTTGTTCAGAAGATTTAGTTTAATAAACCCTGAAAATTTGGTGTTTTTAGGACTTACGGGGGCTTTGCTATTAACCGCTAAAGTCGGCGGATTTTTACTGTAATGTAAAATGCAGAAAATCTGAATCTGCCTATTTTCTGCATTTACATTACAGTAAAAATCCACTGACTTTAGCGGTTAATAGCAAAGCCCCCGTAAGTCCTAGAAACACCAAATTTTCAGGGTTTATTAAACAGAATCTTCTGAACAAGATGCAAAAAAGGTTTTCAAAAAGACCTTATAGTTTTTGAGAAAATCGCTGTTAAAGTCGGGTGGAATTTCCGCAATTTCCGGCGGAAATTTCGCATTGGAATGCGGAAATTGGTCGCGGAAAGCGGAATCGGTATTTGGCAAAGGCGGAAAGCGGATTTTAAAAATCTACTCAGCAGCACTGAAAAGGCTAAGGCTTGGTGCTTCTTTAACAGTTTCACAGCATCAGAACTTTGTTTTTCTTACCCAAGCCTCATTTTTAGCTGCACAGAAGGAAACTGCCCGGGCACATTTCCCCTGATGCTGTGCAAAGCGTGATGGGAGTTCTGATGTTGTTCTTGTTCTGCTGTTTTGGCACAAATGTTTTTTTTGTTTTCTTTTTTAAATTTGAAGAATTTTTGAGTTTTGAAGCCTAGCGTGCGCAGCTGGGAGGGGTGATCAGGACACCGGACAGTTGGAACTGTGTCTCATGCTCCCTGTCACCTCCTTTCAACCAAAAAGATGGCTGCCCCCATGCAATCACAAACATTTGCCTGTTCTTTTAAAACAGGGTGGGTACGAGATTATATTACCTATCTATTTTAATAAACATGCCGTATATTCCAGCGTATAAGACGACCCCCCAACTTTTCCAGTTAAAATATAGAGTTTGGGATATACTCGCCGTATAAGACTACCCCCCTTCCAACGCACAACAAATTAAAAAAAAAAATAGTATACTGGTGCTATGTATGAACAGATACTGGTGCTGTACTGTATGTGGTAGGCAGTATATAACAGTACATAGGCGATTGACTGGTTGGATTGGTCAACTCTCCCTGTTTATTAGAGCGGTATGGAAGAATAGATTGCGCTGTGCCCATAAAACACACCTCTTTCACCCGCCTGGCCGACCCTTGTATCCTTTTTACCTCCTACTCTGCCTCTCAGATCTCGCACATGTGCGCCTGCGCCGCTTCACTGCAGTCCTCAGCAGCGAGATCTGAGAGGCGGTACCAGGATAAGGCATATCACCCGGCATCAGTGAAACCCAGCGTATAAAACGACCCCTGACTTTTCAGAAGATTTTGGCGTGGGTGGGCGCGATAGGTGCGGTAGAGATGTAGCGAACGGTTCGCTGGCAAACAGTTCCAGGCAAACTTTGGTGGTTCGCGTTCGCCTGGAGCAGGCGAACTTTTGCGGAAGTTTGATTTGCCCCACAATGCACTATGAGGGTCATCACATCACAGTCAGCAGGCACATTGTAGCCATTCAGGCTACACTAAGCCCTGGAGCCCCCCCCCCCCCCCCCCCTTCCCTATATAAGACAGGCTCGCTGGCCATGACACTCAAACAAAAAATGTATTTTTATATAACTTTTAATTTTTGAGAAGTTAAATCAACACTTTAAATGCAGCTATTAATTGGTAATCAGTGTTTTTAAACAGGTAAATACACTTCAAGCAACATGGGGTCCTTTACAACTAATTATTGGAACTCAAACTGGCTTGGTATGCTCAGTGACCCCTGACCTACGTACAAAGGTGAATCCAATTATGAGCAACAGGATTTTAGGGGGCCAATTGTAAGTTTCCCTCCACTTTTAATTTTCTCTGAAGAGTAGCAACATGGGGGTCTCAAAACAACTCTCAAATGACCTGAAGACAAAGATTGTTCACATTATGGTTTAGGGGAAGGATACAGAGAGCTGTCTCAGAGACTTCAGCTGTCTGTTTCCACAGTTAGGAACATATTGAGGAAATGGAAGACCACAGGCTAAGTTCAAGTTAAGTGGCAGACCAAGAAAAATCTCGGATAGACAGAAACGACGAATGGTGAGAACAGTCAGAATCAACACATAGACCAGCACCAAAGACCAACAACATCATCTTGCTGCAGATGGAGTCACTGTGCATCGTTCAACCATTCAGTGCACTTTACACAAGGAGATGCTGTATGCTAGAGTGATGCAGAGGAAGCATTTTCTCCGCCCACAGCACAAACATAGCCGCTTGAGGTATGCTAAAGCACATTTGGACAAGCCAGCTTAATTTTGGAATAAGGTGCTGTGGACTGATGAAACTAAAATTGAGTTATTTGGACATAACAAGGGACATTATGCATGGAGGAAAAAGAACCAAGAAAAACACCTGCTAATTACAATAAAATATGGTGGTGGTTCTATGATGCTGTGGGACTGTGTGGCCAGTGCAGGGACTGGGAATCTTGTCAAAGTTGAGGGACGCATGGATTCCACTCAGTATCAGCAGATTCTGGAGACCAATGTCCAGGAATCAGTGACAAAGCTGAAGCTGTACCGGGGTCTAATCTTTCAACAAGACAACGACCCTAAACACTGCTCAAAATACACTAAGGCATTCATGCAGAGGAACAAGTACAACGTTCTGAAATGGCCATCGCATTCCCCAGACCTGAATATAATTGAAAATCTGTGGTGTGAGTTAGAGAGCTGTCCATGCTCAAAAGCCATCAAACCTGAATAAACTAGAGATGTTTTGTAAAGAGGAATGGTCCAAAATACCTTCAACCAGAATCCAGACTCTCATTGGAACCTACAGGAAGTGTTTAGAGGCTGTAATTTCTGCAAATGGAGAATATACTAAATATTGATTTCATTTCTTTTTTGTGGTGCCCACATTTACGCACCTGCCTACGTTTGTTTAAACATTTTTTTGCAAACTTTTTGTGAATCCAATAAGCTTCATTCCACTTCTGAAATATCACTGTGTGTGTCTATTTGATATTTTTAACTGACATTTTTTATCGTAACAACCAACGATTTATACAGGAAAATCATGGTGATTAACCTATTTTGGTTCCTGGACGTAGTTTCTACGTCCAGGAACCATGCGCGCTACCGCGCGCCCCCGCGGCCAATCGTGCGCGTGCACGCGCACTCCCGGCCGCGGATTCGGTAGCCAAGGAATCAATGTATCGGGCTACGGAGCCCGATCATTGATTCCTCTCCCCCACTGAAAAAGCGACAGCTTCTCTCGGAAACTGAGCTTTTTCTGGCCGTCTTCTTCCTGATGCGTCACTCTAAGAGCGTGCTACGCTTAGAGTGACGTCATGTAAACAAACTCATGGCCGCCATCTTGTGGACACAAAGTAATACTACACCTGAAAAAAAAAAAAACAGAATTAACACACATTTACATTATAAATCTATTGTTTACCTCCCACCCTCCCAAAAGTACCGAAATAAAATGTTTAGTATAAAAAAAAAACCATTACAATAAAAAAAAAAAAAACATGTAAATATTTACCTAAGGGTCTAAACTTTTTAAATATCAATGTAAAGATGAAATATTTCTATTTTTTTTATTTTAAACTTGTAAATAGTTATAGATGCAAAATGGAAAAAATGCACCTTTATTTCCAAATAAAATATTGTCGCCATACATTGTGATAGGGACATAATTTTAACGGTGTACTAACCGGGACATATGGACAAATACAATACGCGAGTTTTAATTATGGAGGCATGTATTATTTTAAAACTATAATGGCTGAAAACTGAGAAATAATGAATTTTTCTATTTTTTTTCTTATTCTTCCTGTTAAAATGCATTTACAGTAAAGTGGCTCTTAGCAAAATGTACCCCCCCAAGAAAGACTAATTGGTGGCGGAAAAAATAAGATATAGATCAGTGCATTGTGATAAGTAGTGATAAAGTCAGTGGCGTAGCTAAGGAGCTGTGGGCCCCGATGCATGTTTTACAATGGGGCCCCCCAAGCACTCTATACATAACAATTGATATGTCGCACCAAAACCTGCCAATGGCAACTACAGTGTCAGAGGTGCAAGAAGGGGATGGGGAACAGCTTGTTACTGATTACCCCCAAGCCCTCTATACATAGCAATCCCTGCCAATGGCAACTACAGTGTCAGAGGTGCAAGAAGGGGATGGGGAACAGCTTGTTACTGATTACCCCCCAAGCACTCTATACATAGCAATCCCTGCCAATGGCAACTACAGTGTCAGAGGTACAAGAAGGGGATGGGGAGCAGCTTGTTACTGATTACCCCCAAGCACTCTATACATAGCAATCCCTGCCAATGGCAGCTACAGTGTCAGAGGTGCAAGAAGGGGATGGGGAACAGCTTGTTACTGATTACCCCCAAGCACTCTATACATAACAATCCCTGCCAATGGCAACTACAGTGTCAGAGGTGCAAGAAGGGGATGGGGAGCAGCTTGTTACTGATTACCCCCAAGCACTCTATACATAGCAATCCCTGCCAATGGCAACTACAGTGTCAGAGGTACAAGAAGGGGATGGGGAGCAGCTTGTTACTGATTACCCCGAAGCACTCTATACATAGCAATCCCTGCCAATGGCAGCTACAGTGTCAGAGGTGCAAGAAGGGGATGGGGAGCAGCTTGTTACTGATTACCCCCAAGCACTCTATACATAACAATCCCTGCCAATGGCAACTACAGTGTCAGAGGTGCAAGAAGGGGATGGGGAGCAGCTTGTTACTGATTACCCCCAAGCACTCTATACATAGCAATCCCTGCCAATGGCAACTACAGTGTCAGAGGAGCAAGAAGGGGATGGGGAGCAGCTTGTTACTGATTACCCCCAAGCACTCTATACATAGCAATCCCTGCCAATGGCAACTACAGTGTCAGAGGTGCAAGAAGGGGATGGGGAGCAGCTTGTTACTGATTACCTACAAGCACTCTATACATAGCAATCCCTGCCAATGGCAACTACAGTGTCAGAGGAGCAAGAAGGGGATGGGGAGCAGCTTGTTACTGATTACCCCCAAGCACTCTATACATAGCAATCCCTGCCAATGGCAACTACAGTGTCAGAGGTGCAAGAAGGGGATGGGGAACAGCTTGTTACTGATTACCCCCAAGCACTCTATACATAGCAATCCCTGCCAATGGCAACTACAGTGTCAGAGGTGCAAGAAGGGGATGGGGAGCAGCTTGTTACTGATTACCCCCCAAGCACTCTATACATAGCAATCCCTGCCAATGGCAACTACAGTGTCAGAGGTGCAAGAAGAGGATGGGGAACAGCTTGTTACTGATTACCTACAAGCACTCTATACATAGCAATCCCTGCCAATGGCAACTACAGTGTCAGGGGTGCAAGAAGGGGATGGGGAGCAGCTTGTTACTGATTACCCCCCAAGCACTCTATACATAGCAATCCCTGCCAATGGCAACTACAGTGTCAGAGGTGCAAGAAGGGGATGGGGAGCAGCTTGTTACTGATTACCCCCCAAGCACTCTATACATAGCAATCCCTGCCAATGGCAACTACAGTGTCAGAGGTGCAAGAAGAGGATGGGGAGCAGCTTGTTACTGATTACCCCGAAGCACTCTATACATAGCAATCCCTGCCAATGGCAACTACAGTGTCAGAGGAGCAAGAAGGGGATGGGGAGCAGCAGTGGCGGACACAGGCAGCAGTGGGCCCCTGTGCAAAATATCAATTGTGGGCCCCCCTGACCTGCGGCGCGCGTAGCGCGCCGCGGCAAAAAATGGGCGTGGCTATAACCTACGACGCGCGAAGCACGCCGCAGCAAAAAATGGGTGTGGATAGAACCTGCGGCGCATAGCGCCGCGGCAAAAAATGGGCGTGGCAATGACCGGATAAGGGCGGAGCTAACTGTAATTTAAAGTGATCCCGGGGTGAGAGTGATATGGAGGCTGCCATATTTATTTCCTTTTAAACAATACTAGTTGCCTGGCGGCCCTGCTGATCTATTTGGCTGCAGTAATAAACTGAATTACACCAGCAACAAGCATGCAGCTTAATCTTCTCAGTTCTGACAATATTGTCAGAAACCCCTGACCTGCTGCATGCTTGTTCAGGGTCTATGGTTGAAAGAATAAGAGGCAGAGGACCAGAACGGCAACCAGGCAACTGGTATTGCTTAAAAGGAGAGAAATATGGCAGCCTCAATATTATTCTCACCTCAGGTTCCCTTGAAAAGTGCAACGCAAAGACAGTGGGCCCAGGTTTTGGTGACCCTTTCCCCAGAAAATTCACATAATTGTGCAGGTTTTCTCATGAAAATACACATAATGTGAGCAGATATGCCCAGAAAATACGTGCAATCATGTCGGCAGATATGCCCAGAAAATACGTGCAATCATGTCGGCAGATATGCCCAGAAAATACGTGCAATCATGTCGGCAGATATGCCCAGAAAATACGTGCAATCATGTCGGCAGATATGCCCAGAAAATACGTGCAATCATGTCGGCAGATATGCCCAGAAAATACGTGCAATCATGTCGGCAGATATGCCCAGAAAATACGTGCAATCATGTCGGCAGATATGCCCAGAAAATACGCGCAATCATGTCGGCAGATATGCCCAGAAAATACGTGCAATCATGTCGGCAGATATGCCCAGAAAATACGTGCAATCATGTCGGCAGATTTGCCCAGAAAACACATGCAATCATGTAGCAAATTTGCCCAGAACATACATGCAATCATGTGGCAGACCTGCCCAGAACATACACGCAATCATGTGGCAGACCTGCCCAGAACATACACCTGCTAAAATAAATAATAAAAAAAACCATTTACTCACCTGCAGCAGCAGACCTCCTGTCCCAGCCTCCATCCAGCGCGCAGCTCCCATGGGTGGTTGGGTGGATAGGTAGCCTGGTGGGTAGGTAGGTAGGCAGCCCTTAGCCGGGTGGGTAAGTAGCCTGGTGGGTGGCTGGGTAGCCGGGTGGGTGGGTAGCCTGGTGGGTAGGTAGCCTGGTGGGTGGGTAGGTGGGTGGTTAGGTAGCTGGGTGGGTGGGTAGGTAGCCTGGTGGGTCTTTAGGTAGGTAGCCTGGTGGGTTGGTAGGTAGCCGGGTGGGTAGGTAGGTAGGTAGCCTGGTGGGTGGGTAGGTAGCCGGGTGGGTGTGTAGGTAGCCGGGTGGGTGGTTAGGTAGCCGGGTAGGTAGCCGGGTGGGTGGTTAGGTAGCCGGGTGAGTGGTTGGGTAGCCGGGTGGGTGGGTAGCCAGGTGGGTAGGTAGCCGGGTGGGTAGGTAGCCGGGTGGGTAGGTAGCCGGGTGGGTAGGTAGGTAGCCGGGTGGGTAGGTAGGTAGCCGGCAGGGTGGTTAGGTAGCTGGGTGGGTAGGTAGACGGGTGGGTGGTTAGGTAGCCGGGTGGGTAGGTAGCCGGGTGGGTGGTTAGGTAGCCGGGTGGGTGGGTAGATGTGTGGGTGGTTAGGTAGCCGGGTGGGTAGCCGGGTGGGTGGTTAGGTAGCCGGGTAGGTAGCTGGGTGGGTAGGTAGCCGGGTGGGTGGGTAGGTATCCGGGTGGGTGGGTAGGTAGCCGGCAGGGTGGTTAGGTAGCTGGGTGGGTAGGTAGCCGGGTGGGTAGACGGGTGGGTGGTTAGGTAGCCGGGTGGGTAGGTAGCCGGGTGAGTGCGTAGATGTGTGGGTGGTTAGGTAGCCGGGTGGGTGGGTAGCCGGGTGGGTAGGTAGTCGGGTGGGTGGTTAGGTAGCCGGGTAGGTAGCCGGGTGGGTAGGTAGCCGGGTGGGTGGTTAGGTAGCCGGGTGGGTAGGTAGCCGGGTGGGTGGGTAGGTAGCCGGCAGGGTGGTTAGGTAGCCGGGTAGGTAGCCGGGTGGGTGGGTGGGTAGGTAGCCGGCAGGGTGGTTAGGTAGCCGGGTAGGTAGCCGGGTGGGTGGTTAGGTAGCCGGGTAGGTAGCCGGGTGGGTGTGTGGGTATCCGGGTGGGTAGGTAGCCGGGTGGGTAGGTAGCCGGCAGGGTGGTTAGGTAGCCGGGTAGGTAGCTGGGTGGGTGGTTAGGTAGCTGGGTGGGTGGTTAGGTAGCCGGGTGGGTGTGTGGGTATCCGGGTGGGTAGGTAGCCGGGTGAGTGTGTGGGTATCCGGGTGGGTAGTTAGCCGGGTGGGTAAGGTAGCCGGGTGGATGGGTGTGTAGCTATCCGGGTGGGGGGCCCGACTCCTATCCTCCCTCACTCACCTCGGGGCCCCCCTCCCGGTATGCGCGGCGGCGGGCGGGAGAGTAGAAAATCCAGGAAGTCTCCGCCGGGGCTGCAGCAGACACTAGAGGCTGCTGCCGCTTGGTCTCCCGTGTCTCCAACTTTGTACACTGCTCGCTACTAAACCAGGAAGTAGCGAGCAGTGTACAAAGTTGGAGACACGGGAGACCAAGCGGCAGCAGCCTCTAGTGTCTGCTGCAGCCCCGGCGGAGACTTCCTGGATTTTCTGCTCTCCCGCCGCATCGCATGAGGGGGAGGGGGGGGGCCGATGTGAGGGGGGGGGGCGATGTGAGGGGGGAGGACAGGAGTCGGGGCCCCCCAGGTTAAAATAAAAGGTAAAATTAAAAAAAAAAACCCTGCAATACTTAATGGGCCCCTGAAGCAGCGGAACTTCAGGGGCCCTCGTGCGGCGGCACGGCCTGCACGGCCGTATGTCCGCCACTGGGGAGCAGCTTGTTACTGATTACCCCCAAGCACTCTATACATAGCAATCCCTGCCAATGGCAACTACAGTGTCAGAGGTGCAAGAAGGGGATGGGGAGCAGCTTGTTACTGATTACCCCCAAGCATTCTATACACAGCAATCCCTGCCAATGGCAACTACAGTGTCAGAGGAGCAAGAAGGGGATGGGGAACAGCTTGTTACTGATTACCCCCAAGCACTCTATACATAGCAATCCCTGCCAATGGCAACTACAGTGTCAGAGGAGCAAGAAGGGGATGGGGAGCAGCTTGTTACTGATTACCCCCAAGCACTCTATACATAGCAATCCCTGCCAATGGCAACTACAGTGTCAGAGGTGCAAGAAGGGGATGGGGAACAGTGTGTTAATGATTACTACTATTCAAAGTATCTATAGAAGTGATTATTACCAGCACAGGACCAATAGAGAGCTAATACTGTAGTTGAGGGAGGGCCCTCCGGGGCCCCTCTGGCCCAAGGGCCCCGATGCGGTCGCTACCTCTGCACCCCCCATTGCTACGCCCCTGGATAAAGTTATAGGCTAATGAATGGGAGGTGAACATTTCTCACGTCAAAATGACAGAACCTGAATGGGTTAACAAGGTTGCCCAAACGTTCGCATCCCACTGTATACACTGTATATATTTCGAACACAACATCTTATTTCAACTCGTAATTGAATTGGAATTGAAAATGTGATTCCATCCAAAAATGTGATTACGGTTGAATAGAAAGTGCATAAAGTAGTAATTAAAACCACCCGAAGTCTTATGAGCATCACTTTTATGGTAGGATATTACTATAACTATGGTAGGATTAGATTGTGATCTCCTCTGAGGACAGTCAGTGACATGACTATGTACTCTGTAATGTGCTACAGAAGATGTCAGTGCTATATAAATACATAATAATAATATGGTAGGACATTAGAATAGGACTATGGTAGGATTAGATTGTGAGCTTCTCTGAGGACAGTCAGTGACATGACTATGTACTCTGTAATGTGCTGCAGAAGATGTCAGTGCTATATAAATACATAATAATAATATGGTAGGACATTAGACTATGACTGTGGTAGGATTAGAGTGTGAGCTCCTCTGAGGACAGTCAGTGACATGACTATGTACTCTGTACAGTGCTGCAGGAGATGTCAGTGCTATATAAATACATAATAATAATAATATGGTAGGAGAGATTACACTATGACTATGGTAGGATTAGATTGTGAGCCCCTCTGAGGACAGTCAGTGACATGACTATGTACTCTGTAATGTGCTGCAGAAGATGTCAGTGCTATATAAATACATAATAATAGTATGGTAGGACATTAGACTATGATTGTGGTAGGATTAGAGTGTGAGCTCCTCTGAGGACAGTCAGGGCCCTTTTCCACTACAGCGTTTGCGATGGCTGAATCGCAAAACCGCAAACCGCTAGTGATTTTTTAAATCGCTACAGTTTGCCTTTAACATAGGAATCGCGGTAGGTCCTTTCCACTACTGTGATTCGTTTTTTACCAGATCGCGATCGCGCGGCGGAGCGATTATTGGCGCGATTTTGCTATGCAGTGCATAGCATAGCAAAATGGCGATCGCGAACGTCGGAAAATCGCCGCAAAATTTTGGGCATTTGCTGAATCGCAATCACTAGCGTTCAGCGCGAACGCTAGTGATTGCAAGTGGAAAAGAGCCCTCAGTGACATGACTATGTACTCTGTAATGTGCTGCAGAAGATGTCAGTACTATATAAATACATAATAATAATAATATGGTAGGACATTAGACTATGACCATGGTAGGATTAGAGTGTGAGCTCCTCTGAGGACAGTCAGTGACATGACTATGTACTCTGTAATGTGCTGCAGAAGATGTCAGTGCTATATAAATACATAATAATAATATGGTAGGACATTAGACTATGACTATGGTAGGGTTAGAGTGTGAGCTCCTCTGAGGACAGTGACATGACTATGTACTCTGTAAAGTGCTGCAGAAGATGTCAGTGCTATATAAATACATAATAATAATATGGTAGGACATTAGACTATGACTATGGTAGGGTTAGAGTGTGAGCTCCTCTGAGGACAGTGACATGACTATGTACTCTGTAATGTGCTGCAGAAGATGTCAGTGCTATATAAATACATAATAATAATATGGTAGGACATTAGACTATGACTATGGTAGGGTTAGAGTGTGAGCTCCTCTGAGGACAGTGACATGACTATGTACTCTGTAAAGTGCTGCAGAAGATGTCAGTGCTATATAAATACATAATAATAATATGGTAGGACATTAGACTATGACTATGGTAGGGTTAGAGTGTGAGCTCCTCTGAGGACAGTGACATGACTATGTACTCTGTAATGTGCTGCAGAAGATGTCAGTGCTATATAAATACATAATAATAATATGGTAGGACATTAGACTATGACTATGGTAGGGTTAGAGTGTGAGCTCCTCTGAGGACAGTGACATGACTATGTACTCTGTAAAGTGCTGCAGAAGATGTCAGTGCTATATAAATACATAATAATAATATGGTAGGACATTAGACTATGACTGTGGTAGGATTAGAGTGTGAGCTCCTCTGAGGACAGTCAGTGACATGACTATGTACTCTGTAAAGTGCTGCAGGAGATGTCAGTGCTGTGGAGATACATATTAATTATAAGTACATAGGCTACAATTATTTACACTGAAAATAGTGTATTTTAATGTGAGTTAAAACGCATGCAAACGTGATTAAAAAAAAATAAATGTAAAATTGTGTGTAAAAGACCCACGTTAAAGTAAATGCAGCCTGGTAGCTGAAGTGTGCGCCCAGTCTCTAAGCTGAAGTGTTGTTCATCACTGGAATGGCTAGACACACTTTTGGCATTTGATAGGACTCACTCAGATAATATGTATTTTGGCCGTGGCCAGGAGTTGTCTGCTCCTAGTTCAGCCTTATCCTTGGGGATACAAAGCAGCGATTGAGGGTCGGTGTTCTGTGTGGCTGCTCTGTGGCAGAGGGGGCCGTCAGTGCTGCGGAGGGGGGCATCAGTGCTGCAGAGGGGGGCATGGACCCTCCTATAGACACACTCCTCGCATCCCCAATCTGTACAGGCAATGAGATCCATATGGCGGCAGTTCTGTGGTTTGGTTCCCAACCGCAAACACCCGTGCGAGCTGTCAGTTCCCTCGCACCCCTCTGCCCAGCCGGGGCGAGCCGAGCGATCCCAGGCTCCTGTGACAAAACCACCATGATTAATCAGGTGGGCCTGCAATCACCATCCATGTTTTCCAATTTGTTTAGAATAGATAAAAGCGTTTATTCATTATGTGGCCATGGCGACGGCAAACACAGAGAAAACCTGGCGAACGCCGAATGGCGACCGGCTGACCTCCGAAAGTTATTAACTCAGAAAATGGTCGTGCTGAGAAATGACTAAGGATCTCGCGGCCGTAAAATTGTTGTTTCACAACTATTACCTTAAAGGGACACTTAAGCCAGAAAAAAAAAATGAGTTTTACTCACCTGGGGCCTCTACCAGCCCCCTGCAGCAGTCCTGCACCCTCGCAGCCACTCACTAATCCTCTGGTCCCCCGCTGCCAGCTAGTTCTGCTTCTACCAGCCCCCTGCAGCAGTCCTGTGCCCTCGCAGCCACTCACTAATCCTCTGGTCCCCCGATGCCAGCTAGTTTCGTTTTTGCTGACAGGCCCATCAGGACTGGCAAAGCGTAGCTTTTTCCGCATTCCCGACTGTAATTAGCGCTATTGCGGGCCGCAACGCGTACAAAAATACTTGTTGCCGCATATCTATGCGTTCGTAATGCGGCAACGCGTATTACATACGGTAATGCGGAAAAAGCTACGCGTGGCCAGTCCTGACGGGCCTGTCGGCAAAAACGAAACTAGCTGGCAGCGGGGGACCAGAGGATTAGTGAGGGGCTGCGAGGGCACAGGACTGCTGCAGGGGGCTGGTAGAAGCAGAACTAACTGGCAGCAGGGGACCAGAGGATTAGTGAGTGGCTGCGAGGGCACAGGACTGCTGCAGGGGGCTGGTAGAAGCAGAACTAACTGGCAGTAGTGCTGATCGTAATGGAAAAAGCTACGCTTACGGATCATTACGCGTAATTTTACGCTATTACGCATTACGAAATTACGCTTACGGCATAGACATTCAATTTCGGTACATGTCTGTAATTACGCATTGCCCTTACGCAATTACGCGTAAGAATACCGTAATTCAAGTTGTTACGTTATAGGCTTACGCGTAAATTCCTACTAGCAATTAATGCGTAAGGTCATGCTGCCAAGCGGAAAAGTTGACGCATGGATCAATGTTAGGTAGCCGCCGACTTTAAGGGTTAATAGCAAAGCCCCCTTAAGTGCTAAGAGCCTCAAATTTGGAGAATATATTAAGGAGATCAGAAGGAATAAGAGGGAAAAATTTTTTTTCAAAAAGACTTTATAGTTTTTGAGAAAATCGATGTTAAAGTTTCAAAGGAAAAATAGATACATTTAAAAACCCGCCGACTTTAACGGTTAATAGCAAAGCCTGCTTAAAATTTAGAAACACCAAATTTACAGGGTATATTAAGGGGATCAGTGGGAATAAGAGGAAAAATTTTTTTTCAAAAAGACCTTATAGTTTTTGAGAAAATCGATTTTTAAGTTTCAAGGGCAAAAATGTCTTTTAAATGCGGAAAATGTCAGTTTTTTTTGCACAGGTAACAATAGTGTTTTATTTTCATAGATTCCCCCAAGTGGGAAGAGTTTTACTTACTTCGTTCTGAGTGTGGGAAATATTAAAAAAAAAACGACGTGGGGTCCCCCCTCCCAGACCTCTTTAACCCCTTGTCCCCCATGCAGACTGGGATAGCCAGAATGCGGAGCACCGGCCGCGTGGGGCTCCGCACCCTGACTATACCAGCCCGCATGGTCCATGGATTGGGGGGTCTCGGAAGGGGAGGGGCAGCCAAGCTTTCCCCTCCCCCTCCGAGCCCTTGTCCAATCCAAGGACAAGGGGCTCTTCTCCACCTCCGATGGGCGGTGGAGGTGGAGGCCGCGATTTCCTGGGGGGGAGGTTCATGGTGGCATCTGGGAGTCCCCTTTAAAAAGGGGTCCCCCAGATGCCCACCCCCCCTCCCAGGAGAAATGAGTATAGAGGTACTTGTACCCCTTACCCATTTCCTTTAAGAGTTAAAAGTAAATAAACACACAGACACTTTGAAAAAGTATTTTAATTGAACAAAAAACATAACCACGAAAAAAGTCCTTTAATATTCTTAATTAACCATTAATACTTACCTGTCCCTTTAAAAGCCAGTTCCCACGCAATATCCTCGGAAATATACTAATCAGTTACAATGTAACAAAGCTATTACAATGTAACAACTTTGTTACTTTGTAACACCACCGCACCCGACGTCACTCGCCGCCACCGCCGCGTCTGCGCTGACCCGACAGAGCTCTGAGCTATATAGCTCAGAGCTCCCTAAGCATCTTTGTATTTGGGCTCCAAGGAGCCCCATTGGTCCTTAGCAGACCAATGGGGTTCCTTTAAATCAGAAGGAACCCCATTGGTCTGCTAAGGACCAATGGGGCTCCTTGGAGCCCAAATACAAAGATGCTAAGAGAGCTCTGAGCTATATAGCTCAGAGCTCTGTCGGGTCCGTGCGGGACGCTAAGTCCCCGCCGCCTCCCGCTGTCAGCCCCGCCCACATCTGTCACCCACATGTCACCCACATGTGGGTGACATGTGGGTGACATGTGGAAGAGGCGGGGAGGACAGCGGGAGGCGGCGGGGACTTAGCGTCCCGCACGGACCCGACAGAGCTCTGAGCTATATAGCTCAGAGCTCTCTTAGCATCTTTGTATTTGGGCTCCAAGGAGCCCCATTGGTCCTTAGCAGACCAATGGGGTTCCTTCTGATTTAAAGGAACCCCATTGGTCTGCTAAGGACCAATGGGGCTCCTTGGAGCCCAAATACAAAGATGCTTAGGGAGCTCTGAGCTATATAGCTCAGAGCTCTGTCGGGTCAGCGCAGACGCGGCGGTGGCGGCGAGTGACGTCGGGTGCGGTGGTGTTACAAAGTAACAAAGTTGTTACATTGTAATAGCTTTGTTACATTGTAACTGATTAGTATATTTCCGAGGATATTGCGTGGGAACTGGCTTTTAAAGGGACAGGTAAGTATTAATGGTTAATTAAGAATATTAAAGGACTTTTTTCGTGGTTATGTTTTTTGTTCAATTAAAATACTTTTTCAAAGTGTCTGTGTGTTTATTTACTTTTAACTCTTAAAGGAAATGGGTAAGGGGTACAAGTACCTCTATACTCATTTCTCCTGGGAGGGGGGGTGGGCATCTGGGGGACCCCTTTTTAAAGGGGACTCCCAGATGCCACCATGAACCTCCCCCCCAGGAAATCGCGGCCTCCACCTCCACCGCCCATCGGAGGTGGAGAAGAGCCCCTTGTCCTTGGATTGGACAAGGGCTCGGAGGGGGAGGGGAAAGCTTGGCTGCCCCTCCCCTTCCGAGACCCCCCAATCCATGGACCATGCGGGCTGGTATAGTCAGGGTGCGGAGCCCCACGCGGCCGGTGCTCCGCATTCTGGCTATCCCAGTCTGCATGGGGGACAAGGGGTTAAAGAGGTCTGGGAGGGGGGACCCCACGTCGTTTTTTTTTAAATATTTCCCACACTCAGAACGAAGTAAGTAAAACTCTTCCCACTTGGGGGAATCTATGAAAATAAAACACTATTGTTACCTGTGCAAAAAAAACTGACATTTTCCGCATTTAAAAGACATTTTTGCCCTTGAAACTTAAAAATCGATTTTCTCAAAAACTATAAGGTCTTTTTGAAAAAATTTTTTTTCCTCTTATTCCCACTGATCCCCTTAATATACCCTGTAAATTTGGTGTTTCTAAATTTTAAGCAGGCTTTGCTATTAACCGTTAAAGTCGGCGGGTTTTTAAATGTATCTATTTTTCCTTTGAAACTTTAACATCGATTTTCTCAAAAACTATAAAGTCTTTTTGAAAAAAAAAATTTTCCTCTTATTCCTTCTGATCTCCTTAATATATTCTCCAAATTTGAGGCTCTTAGCACTTAAGGGGGCTTTGCTATTAACCCTTAAAGTCGGCGGCTTTTTTATATTATACGGGAGCGTAATATTACGCGATTACGGCAGACTGTGTAATTTCAATGGGAGTTTACTGTCTTACGCGTAATTTGTTACGCGTAAAACGTAACCCACGGTCTACGCGTAATTAATTACGCGTAATACCGTAACCTTACACGTAACGCTTACGGTGCATTTGTAGTGAATTACGATGCGTAATTACGCTAATGCGTAATTTCGGCCCAGCACTGACTGGCAGCAGGGGACCAGAGGATTAGTGAGTGGCTGCGAGGGCACAGGTCTGCTGCAGGGGGCTGGTAGAAGCAGAACTAGCTGGCAGCGGGGGACCAGAGGATTAGTGATTGGCTGCGAGGGCACAGGACTGCTGCAGGGGCCTGGTAGAAGCAGAACTAGCTGGCAGCGGGGGACCAGAGGATTAGTGAGTGGCTGCGAGGGCACAGGACTGCTGCAGGGGGCTGGTAGAAGCAGAACTAACTGGCAGCAGGGGACCAGAGGATTAGTGAGTGGCTGCGAGGGCACAGGACTGCTGCAGGGGGCTGGTAGAAGCAGAACTAACTGGCAGCAGGGGACCAGAGGATTAGTGAGTGGCTGCGAGGGCACAGGTCTGCTGCAGGGGGCTGGTAGAAGCAGAACTAGCTGGCAGCGGGGGACCAGAGGATTAGTGATTGGCTGCGAGGGCACAGGACTGCTGCAGGGGCCTGGTAGAAGCAGAACTAGCTGGCAGCGGGGGACCAGAGGATTAGTGAGTGGCTGCGAGGGCACGGGACTGCTGCAGGGGGCTGGTAGAAGCAGAACTAGCTGGCAGCTGGGGACCAGAGGATTAGTGAGTGGCTGCGAGGGCACAGGACTGCTGCAGGGGCCTGGTAGAAGCAGAACTAGCTGGCAGCGGGGGACCAGAGGATTAGTGAGTGGCTGCGAGGGCACAGGACTGCTGCAGGGGGCTGGTAGAGGCCCCAGGTGAGTAAAACTTATTTTTTTTTTCTGGCTTAAGTGTCTCTTTAATTAATCTTTGTTTGCTGCGTCGCTTGCGGAACCGTTTGTAGCAGCGCCATTGTCCGAAAATACGCAGAGTGCGCCAGTTCTATCGAAATGGGAAATGGACAGGAGCAGAACCGGAACTTTGTACGAGCAGATTGGATCTTCTTTTAATACTGACAGATTCTCTTTACTCTCACGGCCTTAGTTATCTCCTCTTTCCTTAGGATCATGTACTCGGGTAATCTGCATAAATCACACTTTGGTTCACTTCTTGTATCAAACTCTTATGCTGGGAATACACGTTGCGTTTTTGCCTTCGTTTTAGCCTTCGATTCGTTCGGTAAACGAATCGAGTGTTGAAAACGTATGTGAAAATAGTCATAATCTCATTATAGTTTCGATTAATAGACCCCAAAAACGAACGACTAGTGATCGAACATGTTTGATATTATCTCTCTTTATCCATCTAATCGAGCCATTGGTAGGCTTGATGGCTGTTCAGATCGATTATATATTCGTTTATGCTAGTCCGTCCCTGTAAAAAGGGATTTTCGTTTCGTTTCTTTGCAGCCTTCGATCATTGGAAAAACGAAACCATCAGAATCGGAAAAAAAAACGAAACCGTGGGTGGTGATATTAACCGTATGATCGATTATTTCGGGATCGAAAAGGATAAAAGGCACAATCGAAACGAAGGTTTAAACGAAGGCAAAAACGAACCGTGTATTCCCAGCATTAGTAACATTTCAGAAGAGCACATGAACTTTAACTCTTGACTTGAAACGGACTTCACAGGAACAATGTCTCTATAACAGGACTCAATGCAAGCGGGAAGCTGCGTCGGCTCTGCAGGGTACCTTCACACTTAATACACTTTATATGATCAGCAGAATATTTCTTCACCTTAGCTGGGCAGCTCTATCTTGCATCAACAACTGTATCTTTAAAGCTTTTGCACACAATCTCTAGTAACAGCACTTCGAACAGAACTGGCCTCTTCAGGTTCTGGGCTATATTTCTGTCTCAGCAAGCCTCCGCTGAACACTGACTACTAACTGAACACACACTGTAACTTGTAGTTTGCTCTCAGGCCAATACTCATCTGGCTGCCATAGTCCCTTTCTGTCCTGGCTAGCTTGGATGTACTCTGTGCACGCTGCCTCTGGCTTCCGGTCACTGTCTGGCCGGGTTGCCTCTGCCTTACTTGCTCCACTGTAGTCTCTGCGTGGCCGCCGGGTCCCCTCTTAGCCTCCGGGGTGACTGCTGTGGCCTTTCTCGTGGCTTCCTTTCCCGCTCTTCACCGCAGCCTCCTGCCTCCTCTCAAGTTCCGCTCTCCTCGCTTTCTGGCGCGCTCTGTCTGGTTCCAAACAGTTCCCTCTGGCTACACCTCTCCCGCCCTGCCCCTCCGCGCCTGCGCTGTAGTGTCTGACAGGCCACGCAGGGCTTCTGGAAAGTTCCACTGCTCTGTGTGCTTTGGTCACCTTGCAACAGACTATGCGACCATTATAGTGCCTCCACTCCTCTCCCATGAACCATTTTGGTTCAATTAGGCTAACATCTAAGGTGAAATTTAGCCTTAGATGCCAAAGTTACCTCACACATAGAAATACATTGGCAAAATCTTGGGACACTCTTTTAGAGGGTTACACCCACTCTGTAGCTGGGAGTGGCAATAACAAGCAAAGTTCAGCCCTGTGGCCATTGCAGCTGAGGTCAGTCCCCCCTTCAGGTGAGAGCGTTCCTGACTTGCTGATTTTTCCGTACCCGTCAGTCATATCAAGAAATGGATTGCGTATTTGCATTCAGTCAGGCATCATTAATTCACACATATGAAACATGAGTATCAAACTGGAGAGTACGGCTGACAACATGTACTATTCAGCTGCAGTATGTGCGATTTGCGAGGAAAACGGTCAGTGTGTGTGTCAAACTGACCCTAATAACGTCTGTAGTAACTGTTCTGTTAGCATTTTTCTAAAGGCTAGAAAATATTAATTTGAGGTTATTACTGGGAGGTTACCTGATAGGTTAGTGAACTTCTGTGTAGATAAGAATATTCTTGAACTTCAATCTTTTTGAACTTTCAGGCTTCTGGGAAGCCTGGAGTGAACGATTTGTGTCGTAGCCAATCTTAGATTTATGGTTACTTAACCTGGCGGGGGGCTTATACACAAGTTAATAGTACTCTTTGATGCTGAGGCTAAAAGCTAAGCAAATTAATTGGAAAAGTTTAAATGTAGCCATACATCTAGCAATGATAGGCAGATTCAACCAAGAGACAAATCTCTCTCTGATCGAATCTGATTAGAAAGAGATCTGTTAGCTGCCCATACACAGCAGCCGATTCCCGATCCATTTCATGCTGAAATCTCTTGAGAATCGGCCAAGTCTGCCGCTGTTCCCCCAGTGTATAAATGTACATGTAGGTGTGCATTTATACATTACCTGTCCTGTGTCGCAGTGCCCATCCAGCGTCCCAATCTTCCGCTGTTCCCTAGTGTGCACGTGTGCATTTATACATTACCTGTCCTGTGTCGCAGTGCCCATCCGCTGCTCTTCCATTAGCTGTATTCACGCCGCCGGTGTGGCGCGTGTGGCGTCGTCTTCCATTTCAGAGGCCGGATGGGCCCAGCGACACAGAACAGATAATGTATCATGCACACATGTACATGCACCTTTATACACTGGGGGAACAGCGTCAAGGGCTTTGTCGCGTTCGTCACTCGTCCGGAAATCACTTTCCGTTATTACCATGCACATGATCGACCATGACAGCCTGACACCTTGCAGCATGTCCGATCTACAGGCTCGGCCCGAAATTGTTTGCATCGTCGATTGGGCATTCCCTTGGCGGAAACAATTTTCACCCGATTCGATAGGAAATCGGATGGTTGATCGGCCACCAAGTCGCCTGATGTGTGTGGGCACCTTAACTCTTTTGCTGCTGTGACTGTTGTGATCCTGTAATTGCAACAGGACTGTATGAGGTTATGATGCATTCGATGCACACGGACTATTCTCAAGCAGCCCAGTACGAAAAAGCTCATACCTGGACGGGAATGTGGCCACGGAGGAGTAGCTATGGGTGGGCAAGGGGGGACACTGTAAGGGGGCTCAGCACGGCTGCTGCACCCCCACATGCATTAGAGGCGGCTCACTGGCTGCCCGAAATGCCCCAGCTTCTTTCCCTGCCTCAGCAGAGGAGTGCAGAAATGTTAGCAGCAGCAGAAAAAGCTGGGCACATCTGCCTATCTAATGGGGGGCACATCTGGCTATCTACAGGGGAGCAGGGACGGATTTGTCCTCTTTACCGCCCAAGGCCACTGTCACCAGCCACCCCCCTTCCATACAGGTAGCGAGATGACCCCTCCCTCTTCCCTCCAGTCAAGGTAGCCAGATGCCCCTACCCCTTCCCTCTAGTATAGGTAGCTTGATGACCCCCCAGTATAGGTAGCCAGATGACCCCTCTCCCCTTTCCCTCCAGTATATGTAGCCAGATGACTCCCTTAATCCCTCCTCCCCCCCCCCCCCCTTCAGTATAGGTAGCCTACTCTTCATCACACCGTAGCAGCCATCAGTGTCACTCATTTCTCCGCTCGTCTCCAGTGCAGACGCTTCCTTTTCCTTTCCATCTCTAATGCTGCCCAATCCATAGCCACCAGCCACAATGCAGACGTGCACAGAGAGGAAGGTGGCTGCTGTACAGGCAGCTAGCAGCAGAGTACCGCGGTCAGGCGCTCACCTGATCTCCCTGCATTGCAGCATGTGCAAGCTTGCAAATCCTGCACCAGTTTAGCCTGCTGGTTTGGTGCCCTTGCTCCTGTGGTGCCCTTTGCCTAAATCCGGCCCTGACAGGGGGCACACCTGGCTATCTAAAGGGTAGAAAGTGGGTTGATCTGGCTATCTAAAGTGGGGCACATCTGGCTATCTACAGGGGTTCACATTTGGCTATCTATAGGGGGCACACCTGGCTATTTAAAGGGTGGCACATTTGGCTAACAGAGGAAGGGGCACATTTGGTTATCCAAACAGCATTTGTACATTTGACTTCACCCATGTACACATCCACATTCTGATGTGTGGCCATGCACATTTTGTCCAGGTGTGAGCGCAAAAACTGTCTGTCTCCGGGCACTAAAAACCCCAGCTACGCAGCCATGACAGCATATCAGAGGCGCTATTGTCGGATTTGATCAGAGGGAGCCAGCGCTGGAATGGTGGTCTGTAGCAGGATAAGAGAAGCTTCTGGACTATCCAGAGGTCTCCCACTACTGTGGCAAGTATCTATTTCTATTTTTGTTTTTTTCTCATGGGTTTGCTTTAAAACTAAAATAAGAATATTGTTTTCTAGGAATGTCTTTAGACACTCCATTATCTCACTGTGCTATATCAAACTTCAGAGTCGTTTTTAGTTCCTCTCTGTAGAAAAATTAAAATAAATATCATACAACAAAATAACAAATAACTCTTTATAAAGGGGATCTCACTGTAAACCTGAGACCACCGGTTCCCCTCGTCCATGGATCCAAGCCTTGAATGGAGCATAGCGTGCGTTTCATTTCAGCCAGGACTTGAGGGCCTTGGGTTGACTAGCCAGCTCTATGACTTTATAACTGGGGAAAACCCAAGAAATAAGGAGGATTAAATCAAGGATTAACATAGATTGCCAAGAAAGGATGGAGGAGCGCCTAATAGACTCAAGAAACAATAATAACCATGAAAGGAAACATTAGGTTTCGGTTACTCTCCATCGGGGACTACCCATGCCCTGAAAGCGTCAAAAGCCGCAGGACTATAGAGGAGCGAGCAAGGCTTTGTAATGAACATCCGTCATCTTGGCGATTAGGATAACGGCAATGCCTGCCAAACCCAAGAGAACCAACTGTGCTACCATGTCCAACGTTCTCTAAAAAAATTGAGATCCAGCCTGGGGTTTGGAGCCAAGTACAGCACATGAGAAATAAATTAGCTTGGGGGGCTTTCATAGAGTCTCATGTGGGTGCTTAATGTCACACACACACATAAGATGTAACGTGGTCTTTGCAGCCCCTCGAATGGGACCCAGTTGCCGGGATTGAGTTGATATTACAGGTCAGGCTCGAGGTTCTTTGGCACGATCGTTGTGCTAGAATTTTATTTGGCTACTTAAGAGCTACTGCTATTAGTTTCATGTGTGTCTGCACGGCTGTTCCATTATACCTTCGAGCCATCGAGTCTTCAAACAGCACATATTTTATGATTACCTGACGTTAGGGAGAGTGCCTGGATCTTGTGCTGGTGGATTGGAAATACGAACGCAAAGGTAACAGAATCAAGGGGAGAAAAGAGAGATTAGTGGTCAGGAGGTATTGGCAACCCAGCGGCGCGTCGATTAGAGGCTGGGGTTTCAGTTTGTGGAGTGCGAAGCCGCAGTCTGTAGACAGGACAGGCGTTGGTGGTTAACTAGAGTAGAGGGGTTGAAAGTCAACTTGACGTAAGGTAGATGTTGGAGACATCTCAAGGGTGGTAGACACGGTGGCAGACGTAGTTGTGAGAGGTCCAGCAGGAAATCAAGCTTTGAGCTTACTCTACCCAGACAAAATTATTATTGTATGCGTCGCAAATGCAAAACTATAAAAGGGCACATTATTTCTATTGGGCAGAGTATTACTTAGTGTAAACATCTCCTGCCGGTATCCCAACCGCAGACAGACAAAGAGGTGGGCGTGAGTGATGGATTGAGGAGCTCTCGTGTCTGTAAACAGACCATCAGGATGGTACACTATAGTGGGGAAAAAAGGCTAGACAATTCTGAAAAGGACCTCTGAACTGAAGCAAAGTTATTAGTTTAGGTCACAAAGAATATGAGATATCTGAAATTATAAAAGCTTTTCCAGATGTACCCCATGTCGGTACTGCTTAAAGAGAACCAGAGACGAAGCACCCTCATGTATTTTACCATATATATCATTGGAAACATGACAGTAAACACCTACCCTGCTCTCTGCTTCATTCTTCACTGCTCAGCCTGCTTGTTATCAGCCCTGATAAGAATCCCCGATCAGTCTTTTCAAGGCTAAGCCTGCCCCCTCTGCTTTGCTGCTTGGAGGATAAATAGCAGCAAAGCAGAGCCACAAGGGGGCAGACTTGGGCTTGAAAAGACATCACAGAAGACTGACTCAGCTATAATCATTCCGGGAAAAGCTAGACTGAATGCTCAGTGGGGGATTCTTATCAGCAGGGCCGGAGCTACAATAGGAAAAAATGGGCAATTGCCCCAGGGCCCCAGCCTGTAGGTGCCCCCAAGGTGTCCCTCCCCCATCTTAACTGTTGCTCCCCAGGGACTCTGCAGAGTCTGTTAAGTTGGGAGGTGATTGGGGAGGGTCAGTAGCCAGCTCAGGGGCCCAGGAGGGAAATTTGGCTGCAACAAAGGGCCTCTAATGATGCTTTTTGGTCGGGGGTGTCTGTTGGGGGGTCCCCAGGCTAATTTTGCCCTAGGGCCCAATTGTTACTTGAACTGGCCCTGCTTATCAGGGCTGATAACAAGCAGGCTGATCAGTGAAGAATGAAACAGAAAGCAGGGTAGGTGTTTACTGTCATGTTCCCACTGATATATATGGTAAATACATGAGGGTGCTTCGTCTCTGGTTCCCTTTTTAAGAGAAGACAAGTCACACATAATAAACCTTTTTGCTATATGTCCAGTAGTGATGGACAAAATTGTTCGCCAGTGGACAGTTCATTCTCATTTACGCAAACAATCGTTCCCAAAGGTTTGTGTTTACCTGCCTTTACCATTGAAGTCAATGGCACTGAATTTAGCGGTTTATAGCAAAGCCCCCATATATGCTTAAACCACCACATTTTCAGGGTACTGTAAGGAGAATAGTGGAAACGAGAGAAAACTCTTTCAAAAAGACTTTGTAGTTTTTGAAAAAAACTATTTTTTTTAATTTAGTTTTGTTATGATATTATTATTATTGATGTATAAAGCACCAATAAATTCTGTGGTGCTGTACAAAGTAAGAAACAAACATGGGGTACATAATAATACAGCCAATGGTATACACCAATATACAAAATACAGAACTGGTACACATCTAGTAAGCTGGCCAGAGGTCAAAGGGGGAATGGCCTAAGCTAGAGAGTATGCTTGGGGAAAAGAGAGGTATGAGAGGGCATTTCAGAGGTTGGAGAGTGACGGATGTGTTGTGGCAGGGGATTCCAGAGGAGGGTTGAAGCACGTGAGAAGTCTCCTGAAAGCGAGGAGTTTCTAGAGGAGGACAAAATAAGGTCATTTGCAGATCTGAGATTGCGGTTGGGTTGGTATCTGGAAACTAGTAGTGAGGATATGTATCGGGGAGAGAGATTGTGGAGAGCTTTGTAGGTAAGGGTTAGGAGTTTGAACTGGATCCTCTGGGTAATTGGTAGCCAGTGAAGAGCTTGGCAGAGAGGAGCAGCAGAGGAAGAGCGAGAAGAGAGACGAGCAGCCGAGTTCAGTACAGATTGGAGCAGTGCCAGTAGGTTAGTTGGTAGCCCACAAAGCAGCATGGGCTTGATTCAAAAAGCAGAGCTGCTAAAGCAGCGCAGCTTAATGAGAGGAGTGCAAGCTCAGCGCACGCTCTGTTGTGTTAGTGCAGCACAGCATGCGCTGGTAACTTACTCGCACTTCTTGTAACTAACGGCCGCTCCACTCGTCCCGCCCTGAGCTCCGTCGGGTCCAGTGGCTTTCTAGGGCGTGATCCCAGCGCTTTGATTGGCCCAGTAGGCTGCCTGTGACAGGCTGCCCAAGAACTAGACCCCAGGCACCTGCCTAGGTTGCCTGGTGGATGATCCTGCTCTGCCAGTGATTCATAGTTTCATATTGTTAATTCATGGATACTTCACTTGCAGCTATCACCGCTCACCCACCGTGGCAGGTACACCATAATTTGGGCGCCAACATAAATTTTAACGTTAATTGCGGCTATAGTGGGGGTCACATATTGCCAAAAGTGGTCCAAAGAGGGGTAACTGGTGAAATGGCGACAGGCCGCCCAAGGCTCACAGATGCATGTGTGGACTAGGACCACTAGCATCTAAGAGTTTCAAACGACAACTTCCACCAAGGGTGCAACCCATCAGAATTGTGAAGTAAACCACAGAGTCATCTTTAAAGGAACAAAATGGCTGTTGCCCAGCCATCCCTGCCACCACTGCACTTGATGCTGGTGTCTTCTCTGGCTCTCTGCTTGACCTGTGAAGTACTACTGTAGTACACATTGCTGATAAACATAATGCTGGCCATGAGAGAGAGCTGTCAGAACACACAGAACAGTGTGTAGGATTGTGTAGCTGCAGACCAGTCAGAGAGCCCATGCTCAACCCTGTCTACCACTGAAAACTCCAAGAATTGGCACAGGAGTTTGAGAACGTGACCACACATACTTGGAAGTTGATGTAAGAAGGCCTGATTGACCACTTTTTCTTTGGCTCTCAAAGAGCCCAGATCACGCCACCATTGAGACCTGTAAACACAAACCACCTATATTCTAATAAACACCCCCCAAAAACTCTTAACCCCATATCCGTTGTGTCTGTCTACTTCCGTTCTGGTATCCAATGGTGCCTGTCGGGCAGCAAGGTTGACCATATGTAACGATTGGTGTCAGCAAATAACAGATTTCTGATTATGTGGTGATCTGCAGTATCACCAATAATACAGACACTACTATACCTGATTATATAGTGATCTGCAGAATCACCAATAATGCAAGTATAGTAAACAGACACGTGAAAGCTTTAATGCACAGTGGTGTATTGGTGCAACAGTAGTACTGATAGGTTTAGCTATACCTCACCAGAGGAGCTGGTGGGCACTAACAGTACAGCGCCTCTCACCAGAGACAAGGGCCCTCTGGTGAGAGTACAGTGGTCAGACTAATCGAGTTGGCAACAGACAGACAGATACAGTACAAAATCGGAAGGCAGAGACAAAAAGTTTAAACAGGCAGAGGTCGGCAGCAATATCAGATGGGCAGAAGTACAGAATCACAGATCGGAAGAGTAGTCAGAACGAGCCAGAGTCATACACAGATAATATACAGTCTTTCAATGCTAAATGATTAAGCTATCAAAAGGTCTGAGCGCTAACACGAAGTATTCGCAACAGCAGACAAGTTGCGAGTGATTCAGCTAGGCTTAAGAAGCAGAGGAGACCCCTCCGGCATGCCCACTCCCATCAGCTAATGAGGAGCGGCGAGCGTCTCCTCTGACGTCAGCCGACCGGCCGGTCAGCTGACGCGCCTCCTCCCCGCATAAAGGTTCTGTCTGTGCGCGCACGCACGCGACAGTGCGACCCTATGTGCGGCTGACAAACCCGTCCTCGGCGTGCTAGACGCCTGAGGCACGGATAGATCGCTAGGCAGGGAGATGGATGCAGCTGCGGTGGTAGCGCTGTTCACCGCGGCTGCCTCTCCAAAGTTTGTTACACCATAGCAGTCAAGTCCACTTTCTGTGTTGTGTCCGGAAAAGTCGAGCACAACGGGACTTTGCTTCGCTACTGCAACAGCGACAGCAGGTACATTTAATTTTGATTGGCCAACCACTGACTAATTTAACCACCTCCATATAGTATGAGGGTCAACAGATATTGAATACTATGAGCAGATCGTGAAGGTAAAAGAACATACTACATTGAAGTCGAAAAATTGGTCAGTGATTGGCCAATCATAATTGAAAGTGTGTACCAGGCATTAGTCAGCATCTTGTAGCCACTTTTATGGTCACCTCTTATATGGCAGCATTTGGGGGGTGCATGTCATATCGGCGCCGCTCAGTTCGGCGCGGGGAGAGGCGAATGACGGCATTTGGGTGCAAACTCTGCTTGTTGGGTAAAGAGACACTGGGTTGAAGGAGCTGTTGGATGCAGTGCAACGAAAGTCGACGTCTATAGACCTCATCATCAGCACATTCTATCCAGAATAGTGGCCCCATACACAAGAACGACTGGACAACCCTGTTTTTAAAATATTTAATCCATTCCTGACCTCTGAGGTTGCGGAGCTCTGTCACAATGATTAATTGGTGGTTGGATTCAACAAACTCACTCTTGATTCTTTGTGGCGCTTGAATCGAGAAGATCAGGGTTTACCAACTGCTAAATTCGTCATCCATTTCACTTTTTGTCAGAAAGTTTCCAAGAATCCTCTAAAATGAGAGAATACTTTGACCTTTTCCATTAATGCCCGTCTTGTATTTTAACTGCAGGAAGAGGAAGAAGAAGGCCTGAAAAACACAAGGGAAGATCAGTGCGTTGCGCTGTCTGATGCAACGTCTCCACGTGGGTCGACACGTTGGAGCGAAGACGAGACAGCCTTCCAAAGTGGTTAGTCCATATTAGAGAAAATGTTACATGATATGCAGCCCCAGCTCAGATTTTTGAACATTTCCATATTCTATTTGTCAAGATCTTTGCCTTCACTGTCTTCAGGGCTGAACTAAAACTTAATTATGAAGAAGTTGGCTGTCCAAAACTATTTGGCCTTTTTGTTTTTCGGTGCTGGGCTGATTCTGAGCATCGTTCCCAATGGCCAATGTTTCTCAAAGAGAACGCAGATTATTTTACCCGTTTGTAAAAGATTCTTTGTGCGTTTCCAGCTTTATCAAATAACGAGCAGATTATTTGATTTTCCATGGCGGAGGTAGACATGAAATCGATTGGCAACCCAAAAGAATAAAAATTTCATACCGGGAGCCTAAGAATCATGTTACTCAGAGGTCCTTTATCTGGCAGGTTCCTCCTATGAAATATGCGTTAGCGATTAAGGCAACGTACACCCAAATCTACATTCTTCCACGCCAACTTAGCATTCCGCTTCTATATCTATCCCTACTGTGAAATTCTACATTTGTTAAAAATTATATTTTTAAAAATGCTATGACATAGATCAGAGCTCCACAAGATATTTTATAATTTAATGTTATTAAAAATTCTTTTTCCATTTCGATTTCCAGCCAGCAATTTGTGAACGTCTAAAATTGGCCGGCAACCCAAACGTTTTTTTTTTCCAGCCGTAAAATTTGTATCTTTTTGGTGTTTTCTGAAATGCTATTTGTTCAACAACAACAACAACAAACAACATTTGTAAAGCGCTTTTCTACAGTGGGACTCAAAGAGCATAAGGATGGCTCCGACAATCGTGATACAGAGGAAGAATTTTATAAATCTGGAAATGCCAGGCTAAGCAGGTGGCTTTTCAGTCTGGGTTTGAATAGCTCCAGGGATGGTGCTGTCTTTACTGGGTGTGGCAGGGAGTTCCAAAGAGTAGGGGTAGCATGACAGAAGGCTCTATCTCCAGATTTTTTGAGGCGCACTCTGGGAGTGACCAAGTTTATAGAACTTGCTGATCTGAGGTTGTGAGAGGTGTGGTGCAGCTTCAGCAAGTCCTTCATGTATCCAGGGCCCAGATTGTGCAGGGATTTGAATGTCAGCAGTCCAATCTTGAAGAGTATTCTCCATTCTACTGGTAGCCAGTAAAACTTAATCTAGTGATTGGTCTAATTTGACCGCGATGATCCAATTTTCGTGGGAAAAATTTGCATTCTCTGGTTGGTCCAATGCTTCCAAGTTCTGTGATTTGGCTAAAATTACCGAGTTGTGGTAAATAAGATTTCCCCAGAATTCCGATTTCCTTATTCAAATTAATTTTCAATTCCGAGGAATCTGAATTAGCACCTTATTTCTTGCATAAGTAAGACCTCTTCCTCGCAGGCACGTTGGCCATGGATCTACTAGGTGCCACAAGTGTCTAGCCCAGTGGGTACAATGGCGTCCGACCCATGTATGAACAGCTAAACAGTCGGTAGCCAGTTGCAAGATGTCACATGACACGTGGCAGTTTCCTGTTGTAAGTGCTCCTTGTGTCGCCCCCTGACCTTGTATTGATAATTAACCATTTCAGCCCGCGGGGATTTTTCACCTTATGCATCAGAGCAATTTTCACCTCCCATTCATTCGCTAATGACTTTATCACTACTTATCACAATTTATTGATCTATATCTTGTTTTTTCCGCCACTAATTAGGCTTTCTTTGGGTGGTACATTTTGCTAAGAATTATTTTTTTTATAAATGCATTTTAACAGGATTAATAAGAAAAAAAAAAAAGAAAAAAATTCAAAAAATGTATTTTATTTGCCCGTTTGTCTTGGTTATGACACCATTTAAATTTTGTCCCTATCACAATGTATGACGCCAATATTTTATATGGAAATAAAGTTGCATTTTTTCCGTTTTGCGTCCATCACTATTTACAAGCTTATAATTTAAAAAATGTTCATAGTATTCCCCCTTCAAATGCATATTTAAAAAGTTCAGACCCTTAGGTAACTAGTTATGTCTTTTTTTTTTAATTGTAATTTTTTTTTCCATTAAAAATTTTATTTGGGTAATATTTTGGTGTGGGAAATAAACAGTTAATTTTTAACCCTCCTGGGGGTCTATTAAAATCCGCCAGGGGGCAGCGCAGCCGTTTTTTTGTAATTTTTTTTTTAAAATCATGTAGCAAACCTAGGGCCCACTACATGATAGCTGCTGTGCAGCGGCATCCCCCTACCCTCTTCGAAGAACGGGATTTCCTGGAGGGCTTCCCCCGTCACCATGGTGACGGGCGGGATGACGTCATCGACGTTGTGACGTCATTGGGAGTCCCGATCCACCCCTCAGCGCTGCCTGGCGCTGATAGACCAGGCTGCGCAAGGGGTCTAGGGGGGGGCGGCGCGGCGGATCGCGGCGAATCGGTGTGGGGCAACGGCGATCGATGTGCTCACGCAGCTAGCAAAGTGCTAGCTGCATGCAGCAAAAAAAATTGTGCAAATCGGCCCAGCAGGGCCTGAGAAAACCTCCAGCGCGGCTTACCCCGAACTACGGGGTTACCGCCAGGAAGGTTAATGTTATTATATGTGTAAATTGTAATGTAAAAAATATGTAGATGTAGTTTTACTATTTGGCAACAAGATGGCCACCTTGAATTTTTTGTTCCCTCCTTGTGCTTCTCACTAAGCGGAAGCACAAGGGAGATGCAGACATTTTTACGTGTAGAAAGACTGAAGCCTCTAGTAAGAGCGCTTCGGTTTTTCTGCTGGGGACACTGATCGGTGATCGGGAACCATGTTCCAGTTCACTGATCCCAGGGCTACCAGGGGGCATGGGGGCGTACGTGGGAGCGCGCCAAAGTGCGTAATCACAGCAGAGCAGCCACCCGGACGTGAGCTTCACGTCTGGGTGGCAGAAATGGTTAATATTGCTATTCACTTGCTCTGCTTTGCAACCAGATGGCACTCAGCACACTGAAGGCTGAACTATGTGGTAAGCGTGCAGTTCAGTTATTCATATGAATGGAGCCCAATAAGCTGTATGGTGCTGAAAGTACCTCCTACACACCTGGAGTAATCTCAGGCATTTAGTTGGCATCTTGTTGTTAGGAACCCTATGGTATGGCAGTACTTGCACCTTAAACCAAGATAATGAAGCTAAAGCAATACCAGGAGTGGAGCAGGGCAGCAGCAGCAGATCACTGCAATTGCAGTATTATTGAGGTGCCATTGGTGTTTGGAGCAGGGCAGCAGCAGCAGATCACTGCAATTGCAGTATTATTGAGGTGCCATTGGTGTTTGGCGCTGGCATCTATGCAGGTCCAATGGAGCCACGCCTAATGTGTGTGATTGGTTCAGAGGAATATGTTCTGTCAGTTCTGATCAGCTTTTGGAGCATGACCAAGAGAGTTCCTGATACGTGTTGCGGACCCTTGCCTGATCACGCCTGCCATCCCGCTTGCATCAGCTTGTTACTTGACTTACTTGCCCACCATCTGCCTTGACCTCTGCTTGTGGCCCGACTACTGTTTTGACTGCCACATACCCTGACCTTTACGCCCATCCTCAAGCCTAGCGTAGAGTTAGCCCATCATCTCTCAGTTGTCTCTATAACATGGACTCATCTGGTCTTCCTGGCTCCTTGATCTTGTATCTACTTGTTGCAAAGTCGAAGGAAAAAAGAGCTGATGAGAATGGGGAGGAAACCAAGAACCAATGTAGTGTACGTTTATGACACTGGGATTAAGATAACATGAATAATTATACTCACTGTTGTGTGCCACAACAGGAGGCTGTTGGGAAGAACAGTCCTAACCCCAAAAGTCGTTCTCCGGCTCCGCAGTTATGTACAAACGGGCAAAGAGATCTACCTTCCACACCAGGCGGTATGCATGCATACATATCGACCTGGCGACGGTCAGTTGGGTGAAAATATGAATATATTCCCCTACTTATTACTTAGCCTCCCCCCTGGTGGTGTAATTTGGGGTCCAGCTATTGCCGTGACCGTCACCCGAATTACACGTACGAGGCTGAGAAGATAAAGCACTATTGCTATAGCGGCATCCATATCCGGTGCTGTGCGGTGGCCAGCGAGCGCGAAAAGACCTGCTTCGGGTATATTTACGTACGTGGTCCAGAGGCGTCAAAGTGAAATAAAAGCCCATAGACCCTGGCTGGATGCCCTGATGAAGACCACTTGACTCCTCCCCTTGGGAGAGCCCATGTTTACCACGGTGTCAAAATTAACAGTACTAACAAGAGGAAAGAACATGTGAATGCAAAATGTTTTTTTTTTTTTATCTTTGCATTATGCTTCACAATAGAAACATGACTGAAAAATCGGAAAAATCCATTTTACAACTCCAATAGGATCTAATGGGTTCCAAGATCGCTACCTCCTCATGGTAGGACCTGGGAAAGTCCATTATTAGATTGCCTGTTGGGGGGGGGGGGGAAGTATGAATGGTGACTTTGTGTGCCCTGTGCAGCTACGGTAGCCAGGAAGGCCTGACATGAACCTCAAAAACCATGGCTAAAGTGAAGCAAAGCCTGTATGGAGTTGCTGGTCTCCCATCAGAAGCCTCTTTGGGAGGTGGGGCAAGAAACGATGGCTAGATGTAGCAAGTGCTGGGAAGTGCCTTAGATGGCACCACCAGGACCGGCTGCTAGGCTAATAACCTACACATCTTACATCAAATTATTACTGAAATGGAAATGGAAAGGATGCAATAGTGATACACCTCCGCACAACAAAGCTGCCAGATAAGTTGATTTTTTATTAAAAAGGTATAAGGCTGTCCGCCACCATTTCCATCTCGCTCTCGTCTTTTACACTCCAGAGTGGTTAAATGCAGCAATTTGTTTGCTGAAGCCAAGATGAACACCATGCATGTTTTTTTTCTGTCTTCCTGTGCTGTTCTAAGAAGCTCGTTCCTTTCTTAGAAACCAACGGAAATGTTGTGTCTTCCCAGCTATCGCTTACGCTAACTGCCAATCTCCGGGAGGATTTGAGAACTCACTCTATGAAGCTACTGTGTGGTTTGGGCAGGAAGATGATGCCCAGTGTTTGCTGTGTTAAGTAATCCGCAATCACTGGGAAGCGGCGAGAGGATCACAGCTGATCATGAATAGGAACGTTCGGCTAGACGGACGGGAGCTGCTCGAGTTCCGCTCGTCTGTCAGGAATTGCTGCCCTGCCTTTGGACCCTCGTTAGGTGGCTCCTCCAGGCCGTATTACATAACCGCCTGCAAAAAACAGATGTTGGGAGCAATTTCCAAACCTCGGAGATGGTTCTCTTCGTGAATCCAAAAAATTCATACCTACCGAGTAGCAGAGGAACATGAGCTTCTGGAGTCCAAGATATCTTTTCTATGAAAGTGCACCCGAAGCGAATCGCAGGTTAAAAAGAGACATACTTACCTAAGAAGAGGAAAGCCTCTGGACCCTATAGAGCAGACCCATGGGCCAAATTTGTCTCTCCAAGCCATTCAATTCTGCCCTCAAGTGGTTTCCCCACTTTGCATTATGTTTGGCCTACTCTAGACCACCAGGGAAGCTATATTGGAGGTGAAGCCCAAGACCTAGATCACCAGGGAAGCCATATGGGGGAGGTAGGGGGAAAGCACTAAGCACTAGGGGGTCTCTTGACACCAGGGAACTGTATAGAGGAGGGAAGAACAGTAGACACAAGGGAACTTTATAAGTGAGGAAGGTGGCAAGTAGACATTGAGGTTGGTCCCAGTGTACAATTTTGGCCTGTGACTTGGTCCCAGTGTACATTTTCAGTCCACTTTGTATTTGAGTTGACACCCCCGCTATAGAGGCTTTCCACAGACTCCCCGAAGATTATCAACAAGGGCTTGTCAGTAGGAAGTGCAGTGGGGGTGTCTCGGCACCCTGCAGAGAAGAAATATAGGAGACAGAGACGGGAGCCCAATAGTGTAGTATATTAATGTACAATTGGTGAATGAAATTGACAAAATACTACTCACAAAGGGGGGTTGCGAGGGCAACCAACCGTAGGAAGCAGGTGGAGACCATAAACCCGACTCCACTCGGGGTAGTCCCAGCCGGGACCTGGATGTGGTCGCTCTCCTTGGAAAAATAGGGACAGGCGTAAACTGTGGTGACCCACAGGTGGTCTGTCACCACCCCTCAGACACTGATTGTATGGGGGTAAACTAAGCACAATAGAGGTAAAGAGGTGCCCTGATTGAGATAAAAGCATCTAAAAACAGCTTAAAAACAAGAAAATAATATGAGGTGGCTTACCTCAATAACGAAATCTCTGTATATAACAAAAGATTTGTATTTAGCACAGGCAACACGTTTCGCGGGTCCGAGCCCGCTTCATCAGGCCAATAAAAGTGCCAAATGACTGGATAGATATAGTAAAGGGAGCCTCTCTGAGGCTCCTATATCCCACAATGGGGGAAAATGCCAAGAAACCCCTGCAGAGTACTCAAGGAACCCTGAGGTTCCAGTGAACTCTGGTTGAGAAAGCCTGGATTAGATGATCTTAGTCTTGTTGAGGCGACCCATGGCTGCAATTTGTTCGCAACCACTGGTTTGTAAGAAATAAGGGGACACAGTGGGAAACACTATCCACACGACACCCCAACGGAATAGATATAGTAAAGTTGTACAAGGAGAGGTGGCAGCCGATGAGCCCACAGCCCAGTGGCCTAAGGCTGCGGGCATGGGTCCTGGTCTGTAATTCTAGAGTCCCACTGGGTCCCCTATTTTTTACAAATCAGTGGTCGCCACCAAATTGCAGCATGCAGGAAGCAGCCGTGCATTCATGTACAAAATGCACATGGATAAAAGGGGACAGGGGATTGCTGCTAGTAGAATATCGGTAACATTGGTCTACTATTTCAATCCAATAGAATTATTGTTTTTGACTCGAGTAAGATTTTTTTTTTGTCCCAAGCTTCAGCTCCGGTTTACTCCAAGGTAAACGTTTCAAGTGTTATTCTTACTGCGTGCCCAATCCAATCACAATTTAAGGAATTCTTTTTTAAGGTCAAAGGTGAAAACACCCGATTGGCTCACTTATTCCAGGTAAGTGACACAGAAGCAAAGGATCGAGATGATAGCCATGGAACTAGCATTTTTTAGATTTTTAGTCCAGCAATAACTACCCCGATAGCTTTTCAGTGTATAATATACCAGCTAATGCCTTACAAGATTGGTAGAGCAAGGCGAATGTCCTCTCTTTGGCCAGTCTTGCAGCCCTGGCCCAAGAGAACCCATGGAGGAGATATCTGTTTACCGTCTTAAGGATATTGCCTCAGTCTTGAAGGAAGGAAAGAAACGCAGACTCCATAAAGTTGCCAGGGCACTCGCGAGTCCTTTTGTGGTTTCCTTCTTAAGTCATATCAAAACCAAAGCTCTGCCAATTCCCAGCCCTGGCAAAAATTTGTGGTGTCTGGAGAAGGTTAAACTTAACTGGGGAACGAAGACAGAGTCATATCCTTGTAGCCATTTAGGTAATGTTCTGTAAATCATCGGCCAACGAGAGTTGGCCGAGGTCTTGAGTTGCTACCAACAGTGCAAACAACGAAGTCTGGAATACATTAAAACCCTATTACAAGCTGAGCTCTCTTCCCGAAATTTAAATAATGACTAAGCCATTTATCAGCTTGTGCGAGCAGAGAGAAAGTTCTATGTATCGTAAACCCGTGCTTGCTCCTCCTAGTCTGGGGGGCTTGACAGCCCCGTTTTGCTGTAGATGGTGCCATTATGTTTCTCAAACATTAGCAGGCTGACGTGTGCCTCCTCTGAAGGTAGGCTCCACCGCCGACTCCTATAGATGGGACGTCTGAGGATCTGAGCCAATAAACACAATACCTACTGTGTCCACCGCAGCAGAAAAAGCTTGTATTGAACTGCGCTGAACGGTTCTTTAGAAAGATATCTTAGCTGTAACACGATTTGTTAAAGAAGAACTCCGGGAAGTATCTGATGGTCAGAGTGAAGGAAGATCCCGTGTGGCCAGGAGAGTATATGTTTTTTGGAGAATCCAAATGACGCTAAATTACGCTACTCCTCTTAAATTGTTTATAGTGGAGGCCATCCTGATTTGTATTGAGTACATGGCAGGTACTCCAGGAGAAGATTCACTTTGCGCTGCTACTCCGCCCGCCCCATTGTTTGCATTGCTGCCCTGCCTGCCGCGTGACATCACGCATGCACCGCTCGTCATCGCCCCCCCCTACCCCCGCTGCATAGCAACACAGCGCGTCATCAGCTACACAGCTGACACGGATGTGTGCAGGCCGGCCCTGCGGTGTCGCCCAAGGGGATCAGCTCCTCCTGAGCCCCGGCGGGCAACATGTGCTGGGCATGTGTACAAGTCGTTAGTAAAATACTTTTAAACTTGGAAATTATATATGTATTAGCTATGTTTTGGGGCATAGTAGTAATAAATGACCTATAACATCTGATAACAAACGAGTAACTCGCTTCCAGTAACTCTGTACACAGCTCCAGCTCCACAACATAGGCCAGAAATCTACAATTACAGCTGACCATTTAGGACAGAATTCTAAGATAAGTCTGGTTTGCTGAAATTGAGGCATGGACATGTGACTCAAGGGGGTCCTCCCATTCCTCCGAGTCCATATCTGGAAGCTTCAGGGAATCTTACCATATCATCGGGCTTGTACCATAACTCCCAACTTTTTGAAACAAGAAAGATGGACTATTTAAGAAACACGCCCCTGCCACGCCTCTAACCACGCCCCCACAACAACCCTAGTCACTCACTGATACCAGAAAGAATTCAGGAGCAAGAGACAAAGTTTAAAATTCCCACTGGTCCTCTCCATTATCATTAGTTATCCTTCATTTTAACAATTAAAAATAAGAAATATATCAAGTTAAATGATAGAAATATATTAAAGCGGGATTATCAGCGGTTCGCGCGAACCAAACTTTTTGTAGAGGTTCGCGAACCTAAAATCAGAGGTTCGAGCCATCTCTACTGCTGAAATCTGATCGAAGCTGTGCTCACGTGTGTTTACAAAGCAAGCTAGATATGACACTGCAGTTTCGAGGAGAGAAAAAACATAAGGGACGAAATAAAATCAGGATTGGCTTAATTCAGAGGCAGTAAAAAAGGAAAATGCCTGAAACAGTGTTCTCTTTAGTTACTATATAAAATTCATTGAAATTGTCCAAAACGTGGATAGTACAATACATGTAAGTGGAACAAGTATGTATCTACTTATATGTGTTGTTTTTTCCCCCCGGAATAGTATGGCTGTCCCTGCTGCTCTAAACACATTTTTCAGTAGAAAAATAAATGTATTTACACAAATCTGCACATCAGTCTTGAAAAGGAGACACACGAAGAAGAAAGAGGGACAGAGGCATTTGGCTCTCAAAGACGGATCAGCTTATTTCGGCGTGCGGTTCTGAGAGCCGAGCACCGAAACTGGGCACCCCATAGCAGCAATGCTATGATGCGCGGGGTGCTTAGCGGTAATTCGGGGCTCTGGCGGCTGCCAGACCCCGAATTACATCTCCCTCCGAGTTGCGACAACTCGGAGGGGGAATAGTATTTAACGCTGCCTCTGAGTTTAGTGGCAGCGGTGAGAGCCGTCATTCGGCTTTTACTGCGCCGAACTGAGCGACGCCAAAATAATATGCACCCCCAAAGAGGGACTGTCCCTCTCACCACTGATTCCCTTTAATAGGATTGGTCAGAACAGCTAAATTCTGAACCCCGAATGAATTTGGAGTTTTGCGGATTCTGAGTTTGCATTGTGAGATTGTAACTTAGTGCAAATTTATTTTCGCACGCCCCTTATGATTAGTTATGGTTAGTGCGAATATGCAAAATTATGTTCACAATAGGTCAGAATCTCACTTGGAATTTTCGCATAGAATTTTTGCAATTTTGCCAAGAAATTTTTTTATTCACGTCCCTTAAACCTGCTCAATAGAAATTTTTCACAATTTGGGCTTGATTCACTAAACCGTGATAACTCAAATATCACACCTTATCAAAGATATTCCACCTTATCAAAGTTATCACACCTTATCAAAGATATCACACCTTATCAAAGTTATCACACCTTATGAAAAGATATCACACCTTATCAAAGTTATCACACCTTAAAGAGGAACTCCAGCCTAAACAAACATACTATCATTAAGTTACATTAGTTATGTTAATTAAAATAGATAGGTAATATAATCTCTTACCCACCCTGTTTTAAAAGAACAGGCAAATGTTTGATTTCATGGGGGCAGCCATCTTTTTGGTTGAAAGGTGACGGGGAGCATGAGACACAGTTCCAACTGTCCTGTGTCCTGATCACCCCTCCCAGTTGCTAAGCAACGTGAGTAACTACATAGGAAATCCCATCATGCTCTGCACAGTATCAGGGAAAAAATCCCGGGCTTTTTTTCTTTGATGGGTGGAGCTTAGCTAAAGATGCAGCTAAAAATTATGCTTTGGTTAGAAAAACAAAGTTCTGATGCTGTGAAACTGTTAAAGAAACACCAAGCCTTTGCAGTTCTGCTGAGTATATTTTTAGTCCGGAGTTTCACTTTATAAAAAGATATCACAGCTTATGAAAAGATATCACACCTTATCAAAGATATCACACCTTATGAAAATATATCACACCTTATCAAAGATATCACACCTTATGAAAATATATCACACCTTATGAAAATATATCACACCTTATCAAAGATATCACACCTTATGAAAAGATATCACTCCTTATCGCAGTTAACACACCTTATCAGAGTAGCATAGTAAGCGATGTGAACCCGCAGGGGCTCAGGGCAGGACAAGTTCGTAGCGCTCACTATGCTACTCTTATAAGGCGTGCTAACTTTGATAAGGTGTGCTAATTTTGATAAGGTGTGATATCTTTGATAAGGTGTGATATCTGAGTTATCATGGTTTAGTGAATCATGCCCTTTATGTGATAAAACGTTTGCGCATGACACAAAAGTAATTTCGCTCAAAGAGACACTGAAGCGAAAAAAAAACATGATATAGTGAATTGGTTGTGTACTATGAATAATTACTAGAAGATTAGCAGCAAAGAAAATATTCTCATACTTTTATTTTCAGGTATATAGTGTTTTTTCTAACATTGCATCATTCTATAATATGTGCAGATTACACAACACTCAGCATTCAAAATGAGTCTTTCAGAGCAGTCTGTGAAGTAATGACCTCTCCTCTAGCAAAGAAAAAGTAAATAGTTCACTTACAGTTGAGATAATAAAAGTCAGATAACAGCCCTCTCCACCACTAACTTAGTCAGAGCTTAATGGCTTGTTTGTATAGAGATAACAACTGGAGTTTCTCAACTCTTCCTGTACTGGAAACAATTACACTGATGTATCTGATCTTAATGTTTTATTTCTTAGCTGTGCTACACATACAAATCATAATATCATCATTTTTTTTTTCGCTTCAGTGTCTCTTTAAAGTTCCGATTTTACTCAACGCGATTTTGTGGACTCCGACTTTCAATCCGAAATTGTGAAATTCCTTTAAGAAATCTGTGCGCTCATCCCTAACGGTTAAGCATTCCTGTTTGCGCAGAGGATACCTCAAGAGCCAGCAACAAACGCACGCCTCCACTGCGAACGCATTTTTTTTGCTATATTTATTAAGAATCTGTGATGAGAAGGGCAAATATGAGCTGTCCAGGTCACCGGAGTGAGAAGCCCATTATTCAGTCTAAGATAACATCGCTGAACAAACGGAACAGAGCGTGTTCTAAGTTGGAACGCGGTGCGCCTGCTGCCCAGACTGTACGCAATGAGGACATGGGCAAGAGGCTGACCGCTCTCCACGCCCTCACGCTGGGCCTGTTTACCGTTCCACTGACGGATTAATAAGAGGCCCTGTCGTTTCCCCGCAGCCTGTCATTACTAGTCTTTAATAAAGCATTACAACGTGATTGCCGTGCATATTATTATCCTCCTCTCCCCGATCTCGGGCCCTAATTACAGACTTACGGATAAGTCAATAAGCCGTCTGTTGTGCGGTGGCTTAGAGGAGCCGGGCTATGGAAAATAGGAAAACCTCCATTTAGGCCTGGGGTTTAATGAAGCCAAATTATCGCAGGCGACAGTCTCTAGAGCGGTAATTTGGCCCTGTGGTCCGTCTTTCAGGAGTGAGGGATGAATTTAAGTTGTTTTCATTGCAAATAATAATAATTGGAAAGCAAAGTTGAAATATTGAGGCCTGCTTAATAACGTGCAATTTCCATATTCACAGTTTCGGAGCCCTGAAGGACAGAAGCGTCTTGTATCAATATATTATGTCATCTGTAGCACTAAACTGGGACGTCAGTACCGCAGCCCCCACGCTCGCACTGAATTCTCATCACCAACTAGGGGGTTGTAACATCCAAAAATAAAAGTGTAAAAAAAAAATAGTGCCCCAAAATATATATAACCCCAGTTTTTTTTTCCCTAAAATAGGTCCCGATATGTCACCCATTTTATTTTTTGCCTAACTGCAGGAACTGTGCAGTGCCGGTGGGATTATGGGAAGCTTCTTCTTCTTCTTTTTTTTTGTGCTACAGTAACAAGCTTATTTCAGCATGCAAATAATATACAGCTTCCCTTTTGAGATAAGATAAGGACACTATGACCAGAAGGTAATTGAATCTACCCTGCACTTGAAGAATTTACACATCGATGTAAAGGTGATCATTGCTGTGGGAGGGGCAAGTGAGCTGTGGCCGTAGGGAGGGAAAATTAACACTTGGAAGGAGGGGAAAAAAGTGTTTGTGAAGGGGGGGGGGGGGGGGGGGACGTGGTGTCACTTTTGGCATCACAGAGAAACCATAAAGATGGAAACCAGCAAAAAAAAAAATCATATCACATTTCTCCTACATCTCATTGAACTCTGAAAATAACAGGATAGGTAAGAGCTTATTGGATGACCTTTTTTCCTCTAATGCATTTAGCCACAGTCTCTGAACAAGCATGCAGCAGATCAGGTGCTCTGACTGAAGTGTGACAAGATTAGCTGCATGCTTGTTTCAGGTGTGTGATTCAGACACTGCTGCAGCCAAAGAGATCAGCAGGACAGCCAGGCAACTGGTATTGTTTAACAGGAAATAAATATGGCAGCCTCCATATCCCTCTCACTTTCAGATCAAAGTTAAAATCAGGGGAAAGTTTGGGGATCATTTTAACATTAAGGCTGCTTTCACAGTGAGAAGTTACAGGCGCACGTTTGTGCAGCCTGTAACGCTCCCCAACGCACAGCAATGTAACTGCAATGGGCTGTTCACAGTGCCCACGTTGCGTTACATTGTAACGCTCCACGTCAATCTAAAGTGCAGCATGCTATAGCGTTAGAGCGGCTTTGCCGCGTTAGCCTGCTTGCACAGGCGCAGTGATTAGCCACATGGCTAATTAATATTCACTGCACTGTGCTGACGTCACTGGCGGGACCACGTGATGTGGAGTGTTCCGCTCACGTGGTCTCCACCAGCGCATGCGTACTATAGTACGCATCACGGACACATCGCGGCTCTTTGCTAACGTCCTCTGCCACCACCACCATGCGTTGCGTTAGGTGCATGTTATGCGACCTTAACGTAGCACTAGAGTTGGGCCGAACGGTTCGCCTGCGAACGGTTCCATGCGAACTTCAGTGGTTCGCGTTCGCGTCCCGCAGGCGAACTTTTGCGAAAGTTCGGTTCGCCCCATAATGCACCATGAGGGTCAACTTTGACCCTCTACATCACAGTCAGCAGGCCCAGTGTAGCCAATTAGGCTACACTAGCCCCTGGAGCCACTCCCCCCCTACTAAAAGGCAGGCAGCGGCGACCATTACGGTCACTCGTGTGCCTGCATTAGTGAGAGTAGGGCGAGCTGCTGCACACTCTCTCTCATAGGGAAAGATTAGTTAGGCTTAGCTTGTCCCTGGCTGCATACCTGTTCTGTGAACCCACCACTGCATACCTGTTCTGTGAACCCACCACTGCATACCTGTTCTGTGAACCCACCACTGCATACCTGTTCTGTGAACCCACCACTGCATACCTGTTCTGTGAACCCACCACTGCATACCTGTTCTGTGAACCCACCACTGCATACCTGTTCTGTGAACCCACCACTGCATACCTGTTCTGTGAACCCACCACTGCATACCTGTTCAGTGAACCTGCCACTGCATACCTGTACTGTTAAGTGAACCCGCCACTGCATACCTGTTCTGTTCAGTGAACCCGCCACTGTATACCTGTTCTGTTCAGTGAACCCGCCACTGCATACCTGTTCTGTTCAGTGAACTCGCCACTGTATACCTGTTCTGTTCAGTGAACTCGCCACTGCATACCTGTTCTGTTCAGTGAACCCGCCACTGTATACCTGTTCTGTTCAGTGATCAGTTTGGTGTGTCAGTGTGAAGCAGTACCTTAATTACACTACCTGATTGATGTATACACATGCAAGATGTTTTAAAGCACTTTAGGCCTGTCATTTAGCATTCAATATGATTTCTGCCCTTAAAACGCTGCTTTGCGCCAAATCCAGATTTTTCCTGGGGACTTTTGGCGTGTATCCCACTCCGCCATGCCCCCCTCCAGGTGTTAGACCCCTTGAAACATCTTTTCCATCACTTTTGTGGCCAGCATAATTTTTTTTTTTTCAAAGTTCGCATCCCCATTGAAGTCTATTGCGGTTCGCGAACTTTAACGCGAACCGAACCTTTCGCGAAAGTTCGCGAACCCGGTTCGCGAACCTAAAATCGGAGGTTCGGCCCAACTCTACGTAGCACCTAACGCAACGTCTTAGTGTGAAAGAAGCCTTAGAGAACTAACATTAGAGTAGGAATTAAAATGGAACTGGACTCCTAGAAAACCCCCACAACCTTGACCCTCCTGTGATTAGGGAAGTCTACCGTTTCTGTTCAACTTAAAAAAAAATAAAAAATGTTTAAAAAAAAAAAACCACTTGAAGATACCTTAAACTGATTTTCAATCTCTTGATTACATCATCGTAGGTCCTCTGCACTATGCTAGCAGCAGAGCTATTGAGAAGGATTGTTCCTGTCTATTGCATTAACTACTCACTAGACTTCCCATGATCCCCAAGCAGTTGCCCCGTGCTTTCCTGCCGCCATGCTATTGGCTGAGCAGTGGTGTGGAACAAATTATGGGGCGGGGATTAAGCATGACCACACTGAATTTTGGTTAGTACTATCATCAGTTTCATTATTGTGAAGGTTTTCGGTTGACATGAGACTAACCATAACCATATACAGTGCTCACAATTATTCATACCCCAGGCAAATTTTGAATTAGCTACTTTTATTCAACCCAAAAGTATTTTTTGACAGGAAATGACATAGGTGTCTCCCAAAAGATAATACAACGATGTACAAGAATTATTGTGGGGAAAAAAACATTTCTCAGCTGTTATTTACATTTGAGCAAAAAGTGTCCAGTCCAAAATTATTCATACCCTTCACAAGCGGTCACAGTCTGTGGGAAAATCCAAAGTTCTATACCATTCCAAATAGTCCAAGCTGTTCTAAAGCATTACCCTGATTAATTGGGAACAGCTGTTTTAATCAGCTCAACAGGTGAAAAACAGCAGCTCTCTGTAGTTGGTTTATGGACTGTCATGGCAAAAACAAAGGAGCTCAGTGAGGACCTTTGGCTGCGCATTGTGGCTGCTCACAAGCCAGGAAAGGGCTACGAAGCCATTTCTAAATGTTTTCCAGTTCCAGTGGCTACAGTGCAAAGTATTATTAAAAAATACAAGATGTTTTGCACTGTGGAAAGTCTCAGAGGACATGGCCAGAAGCCAACAATGATACCTGTGCTGGCCAGGGGGATAGTGAGGGGGGTGAAAAAGACTACAAGGATCACCACCAAGGCCATCCTGGTGAATCTGGGTTCTGCTGGTAGTAATATCTCAAGGCAGAAAATCCAACGGACGCTGCACACTGCTGGGTTCCACTGATGCAGAACAAGGAGGACGCCACTTCTCCAGATAAGGCACACAAAAGCTTGCTTGGCCTTTGCAAATGCTCATCTGGACAAAGAAGAAGACTTCTGGTCTTTTGTGTTATGGTCAGATGAAACAAAAATTCAATTGTTTGGTCACAATGAACATTTCAACATGACAAGGACCAAAACACACAGCAAAAGTGTTGAAGAAATGGTTAGCAGACAACAACATTAACGTTTTGGAGTGGCCTAGAGTCCTGACTTGAGTCTAATTGAAATCTGTGGAGTAGTGTTGATCGGATACCTCATTATCCTATTCGAGTTTGGTCGAATTCGGATGGTAAACTATCCAAATTCACTCGAAGTTTGATATTCGAGTTAATCGAATATCCGATTCGACCTCGGATATCCGACGTCACTATCCGATTCTGTATTCGAGTAAAATATTCGAGATGGCCTTAAATAGCTTTTAAAACTTGTATTGGAGGTCAATGATGCATGAAACCACCTTTTTATGAAGAAAAACATCAAGTGATTATGTGGTGATGCAGTAGTTATAAAAAAGGTATCAAAAATAGTAAATTAACTTCATGAAAAGTGTTTTGCATGAGAAGGTGTGTCCAAATTGGTTGTTGGAAGTCTTCATTTACGTCGTCTTCATCTTCTTCTTCTTCTTTTTCTTCTTCTTCTTTGTTTTCCTTTCTTCTGTAATTTTTTTTTTACTTCATTTGTGGAAATATTTTATTTTAATAACACCATAGTTATATTTGTGTTGATGGCATAATAGGTAGTGGAACATTGCAAGCCACAGCGCCTTTTTCTGTGTACCCTGGCGGTGGTAAAACACAGACATCAGCAGGAGGAGGAAGTAGTTGCAGCTATTGTAGTGTGGTAATAGCTGGTAGGAAAGTGGGTGGCAGCAGAAAGTAGTTCTTCTTCTGTTCTCCCTGGCAGTGGTACTAGCAGCACACAGACAGCAGAAGCTCAATGCAGCTACAGGAGGAGGAATAGTGTGTGTCAGGCTGCAGGCAGTGTGATGTGACTGACATAATAGGCCCTGGTTCCTAGCGGTGGTTCCAGGGCCGTAAATGAACAGCATGAGGTTCCAGACAGTTAGGGTTATTGTGTCCAATACACAATTGGGACAGCACAGTTTTCAACCCGGACACCTCTTAAATAATTACAATTTTTATTTTTTTTTCAAATTAATGCAGCTATTGTTGAGCGTAATAGCTGGTGGCGCATGGGCAGCAGCACCTTTTAATGTGTTCCCTGGCAGTGGAGAGGAGACACAGACAGCAGGATGAAATATAACAGCAGGCAGCGTGAGGAGGATAAGTGTGTGGCAGACTGGCATTTGGCAGTAGGCAGGAGGGCAGGCAGCGAGACATAGTAGGCCTTGGGTCCTAGCGGTGGTTCCAGGGCCGTAAATTAACAGCATGAGGTTCCAGACAGCGGTCGTGAAGCCCACATTGTGTCTAATACACAATTGGGACAGCACAGTTTTCAACCCGGACACCTCTAAAATAATTACAATTTTTTTTTTTCAAATTAATGCAGCTATTGTTGAGCGTAATAGCTGGTGGCGCATGGGCAGCAGCACCTTGTAATGTGTTCCCTGGCAGTGGAGACACAGACAGCAGATGAAATACAACAACAGCAGCAGCAGCAGGTGTATGTGTGTGTGCCAGTCGTCACTTCATGTCCCCCTCTCGCCGACAACAGGGGCCATGAATTCGCCTTCCACCCAAGCCTGGTTCATTTTGAGAAACGTCAGTCTGTCCATAGACTTGTGAGACAGACGAGATCGCTTCTCAGTGACGACTCCACCGGCTGCACTGAAGCAACGCTCTGACAGTACGCTGGAAGGGAGGCAGGAGAGCACTTCCAGGGCGTACTGCGCAAGCTCGCTCCAGATCGGCAGGTGCTTGACCCAATACGCCATGGGATCAACAGGGGCCACGCTGTCAAGCCCGCTGAAGGACCCCATGTAGTCAGCCACCATGCGGGTCAAGCGCTGCCTGTAACTGGAGAAGGATGCTGCTGCAGGCACCTCCTCTCTAGTCCTTGGCAGCTCTACACTCATGTAGAGCTCTTGGGTCAGAGACAGCAGGTCTGTGGTGCGTGTGCGCTTGCTGCTGGTGGATGCAGGCACCTGCTGCTGCCTCTGTGCTGGCTGGACAGTGGGGGTGGATGTCTGAGGGAAGGCTTCCTCCAAGCGCTCAACAAGGGACAGCTGCAAATCCCTCATTTGTTGCGCACGGTCTCCTCCTGCAGGCAGGAACTGGCTGAGCTTCCCCTTCAGACGTGGGTCCAGCATCATGCAGATCCAGATGTCCTCCCTCTTCTTCATCTGGGTCACCCTTGGGTCCTTGCGCAGGCACCTCAGCATGTGCGCAGCCATTGGGAAGAGTCTGGCCACGTCTGCTGGCACATCATCGGCAGCCCCAGAGCCGACAGTGCTGTCCTCTTCCTCTGCCTCCTCCACCTCATCCTCTCTCCACCCCCGCACCACCAGTCCAGCTGCGCTCTGCTGCTCCCCCTCATCAGCAGCAAGGTCAGGGACCTCCACCAACTCTGAGCCCTCCTCCTCAGAGGTGGCCTGTGAAGCTGCCTGCAGCTCCTGCTGGTCCAAGGCTGCTGCTCCCTCTTCCAGCAGTGCATACAGGGCCCTGTCCAGCACACACACCATGGGCACCCACTCGCACACCATTGCATGGTCCCTGCTTACCATGTTGGTGGCCTGCAGGAAGGGTGCCAGGACTGAGCACACCTGCTGCATGTGCCCCCAGTCCTCCGTGGAGAAGATGGACGGGAGGTTGGTGGCGGCACGCCCGGTTGCAGTGATGGAGGCAACTGTTGCTCGTGCAACGTACTGGCTGACAGCCTGCCTCTGTTCAATCAGATGCTCCAACATCGCCAGGGTGGTGCCAAACGCAGAGGGCTCCTTCCCTCTGCTGAGCTGCTTGCGGCACTGGTTGCAGGTGGCATGCTTGCACTCCAAATATGGCAGGGTGAAAAAAATTCCATATTGGGGAGGTGAAGTTGCCCCTTCGGCTGGAAGGTGCTGCTGCCGCTGGTCTCCCTGTGGTGGTTGGGGGGGGGGGGGGAGTGTGTTCTTGGTGCGGCTGGTGGTGGCACTGGCAGAACTCGTCTCCTGATCAGCACGCTGTCTGGCCTGCCCACTTGTGATCCTGCCCATGCCTGCGATGCTGATCCTTCTAGCAAGGCCCACAGACGCATCCTCCTCCTCAGAGCTGATGACATCCCCACTCCCAGGACCTGGCACCCAGTCTCTGTCCTTCACCCTGTCCTAATCATCCTCCCCCTCTGCAAACATGTCCTGCTGGGATCCCCCAAACTCCCCTTCTGCATGCATGGGCGGATGGACAGTCACCACTGTCTGACTGTCCAAAGCATCATCCCCCAAAGTGCCCATCAGCATTCCTTCCTCCTCCAATTCTGCCGCAACAGCACTCCATAACCCCGCTGTGCTTGAGGATAAGAAGGTGCTGAGTGACAGGGTGCTGGTGTCGCCCGCTGGGGCTGGAGAACTGCAATCCTCCTCCTCCTCCCCCCCAGGCAGTGCTGGGCGGCTGCTGCTGCTCTTGCGAACAGGAGTGGTGGCGGGGGTGGAGGACTCGGTTCCAGAGCTAATGGTGGCCTGCTCATCCACCATCAGTTCCACCACAGCGTCTGCGTCCTTCTCCTCAATAGGACGGCTACGGCCTGGCGGTGGGAGGAACATCTGCGCCACACGCTGCTGCTGCTGCTGTGTCTCTGCAGCGTGACTCCCAGCTGTTGGGCGGCCAAGGCGTCCACGGCCAGTGGCTAATGGCGGAATAGCCACTGGTGCAGACGCAGAACTGCGCATGGTGGTGGTGGAGCGGCTGCCACGCCCACGACCTCCTCTCTTGGCGATGCCCTTGCTGCCCCTGCCCAAACCGCGGCTGCCAGTGCCAGATATTTTTAATATTATACAAATGAAAAACAAAAAATGTATGTATGTAAAGGCGGGTGGGACAAGTGGGGTACTTTAATGGGGTGGGACTGGTGGTGGTGGGTGTGTTAGGTGACGGACAGGTGCTGTACTCTACAGCAGAGATCGGTGTAGCGCCAACGAGAGAGTGCGCAGTGCGCACACAAAGACCCTAGCTGATGCTGACTGACGGTGTCCCTATACACAGACTACAGTACAATTCAGCTAATACACAATAGAAGTAATATAAACAATAGGACGGTTGTAGCACTAACGAGAGGGTGCGGACAGCGCAGACGTGCACTGCGCACACAAAGACCCTAGGTAACACGGTGACGGACGGTCCCTATACACAGACTAGAGTACACTACAGTACTACTAACTAAGCAACAGAAGAATCTAGCTAAATAATACAACAGGTGTGACTAGATTACAGAGAGCAGATACAGCAGGACAGGTATAGCAGTAAAGCTGGGCCTTGCTAACTACAAAATAGTACAATAATCTATCTAACACAGAAGTAGTAGTACAGGAGTAGAGTAGGACAGGTGAGAGCACAGGTAAGGTAGAGACTAGAGCACAGAGCAGGGCAGGCTGCCTTGCCTAGGCACAGGGCCTAGCTGCTGGCTGCAGGCCTGCAGCAGCACCAGTGACAGCCTCCCTCCCTAGTCCCTAATCACACAACCTAAACTGCCTAAAATACAATATATCTACAATACAAAGCAATACAGTTGAATATCAAGTGTTGGAGTGTAAAAACTCTAGGTTTAGAACAATAGCAATGCACTTGCACACAGACAAAAAGCACTGGAGCAGTCTCTCAGTACTATCAGTCAGTAAGTCGCAAGCAGGACGAGTGAGGCAAGTATTTATAGAGGGGGGCTTGGCCAGGCTCCCCCTCTGTGATTGGCTGCAGTCAGAGGGCTGTCAGAGGGCTGGGAGCCCTCTGATTCGCTTGTGAGGACTCGAGGTGACGTCTGCCGTGACGCTATCCGAGCTTGTGACGCTATCCGAGCTCGGATAGCTAGGATATCTCCGGATAGCTGCTTGCTATCCGAGTGCGCTCGGATAGCACAGCCCGGATAGCTAATACTATTTGAGCTCGGTATTCGAGCTCGAATAGTGAAAAAACAGCTAGGATATCCGAGTAACTCGGATATCCTAGCTCAGATGAGCATCACTGCTGTGGAGGGAGCTAAAGATTAGGTCGATGGCTAGAAGACCCTCCAACCTGAAAGATTTGGAGCTCATTGCTAAAGATGAATGGGCAAAAATACCTGAGGAGACATGCAAAATGTTGATCTGCAATTATAGGAAGCGTTTGATTGCTGTAATAGCCAATAAAGGCTTTTCTATTGATTATTGAGAAGGGTATGAATAATTTTGGACTGGACACTTTTTGCTCAAATGTAAATAAAAGCTGAGAGAAGTTTTTTTCCCCACAATAATGCCTCTCGTACATCGTCTTATTATCTTTTGGGAGACACCCATGTCCTTTCCCGTCAAAAATTACTTGCTGTTTGAATAAAAGTCAAAATTTGCCAGGGGTATGAATAATTATGGACATCACTGTACATGCAATATGGCAACTACTGTCTTCTGACTGCATTGAGTTAAGGCTGCTTTCACAGTGGGACGTTACAGGCGCAGGTTACAGCAGCCTGTAGCGCAGCCCCACCGCACAGCAATGAAAAATCAATGGGCTGTTCACAGTGCTGTAGTATAACAGTGTTGGAGTACAATGCTGCACGTTCAATGAAAGTGCAGAATCCTGTGCATTATACTCGTATGTGGCTACGTTTGGATGTTTGCACATGCTCAGTACTTTTTTTTTTAATTTGCCGCATGCGCCGTTTTTGTTTGATAGTATGCATCAAAAAGTATGCATCACGGACGCATCAAGAGACGCATAACGCGGCTCTATATAACTTCCAACTTCAATACTAACATGCGTTGCGTTAGGGGCACGTTATGCGACCTTAACGTCGCATGAAACGCAACGTCTTAGTGTGAAAGAGCCCTAAAGGATACCAGAGCTGAACCAACTTTTAAAAATGGGAGGAGCAGACATGTATGTCAAGCAGTCCTCATGCTCACCCCTCCCCTGTTCTCCTCCGCTCCCTTCACTCCCGCCTAAAAGCCTCTCAGCCTTTTCCAGGTCGGTCAGGTCGGGCAGTGGTGTGCCATTGATTGCATGCCCACAGCCAGGAGCGCACAGTGCATGCGCACAACGTCAATCATGATGCCATGCGCATGTGCAAAGCGCTCTTCCCCAAGTAGGGTCGTGCCACTCTGGCCACCCGCATTCACAGGGGTTGTCCAAGTAGTTGCCCACCCTTGTATATCACCACACATATCTCCACTGAACTTACTACATGGTTCTGGCTCTCTAACCCTTTTTGTTTTCCCTCAGAGGCTTCCTTTTCCATTAGTTGATTTAGATGTCAGAACATTCAAACAGAGTGAATAATTATAATAGTAGTAGTAATAATATTCATTCGGCCCGACCTGTAGCGTGTCTGCCTTGCAGTCTTGGTGTCAGGAATGAATCTCTTATTGCAAGTCCTCATGGAAGTGGCGGGTTAAGCCAACAGTGATTAATTTTGAGCTGGACTAACTAGTTTTGAGGAAGCCGGTGTGAAAGCATGTTTTCCCCCCTGAACCTCATGCGAGCTGAACACTGTACACATCTGTTTGGCTGGCCTCTCATGTTCAGACCCCTCGAGTTTAATAAAGCGCTAAACGAGGTGTTACAAATTTGTATTTTATCTGTTACACAAATTATTTCCAACTGCGCGGTGAGACAGATGTGCCCACAGTGACAGCCGCCGGCCGGCAGGTCTTTGGGGACGGTCCTTCACATCAGGTGATAGGATTAGAATTATTCACAGCAATCTGTGAATTTCTAGCAACCTCGGGAGTTCAACTGCCCACTAAAATGTGACATTATCTTCCGAAGTGTTCCTGGATCCCACCTATGAGCACACGAAGAAAAGACTCCCGGAAAAATGAACCCTGGAGACATCGGCTAATAGAATCTTGCTAAAATTACTGATATTCTACTGCTGGCCAGTGGCCAATGGTAATTTCAACAATAGGATATCTGTAAAATGTACGAATATTCTACTTTTGGAATTACCATTGGCCAATAGTAAAATATCGGTAATTTAACCAAAATTCTATTAGCCGGTAGCTCTGGCACCCATTTTCCCAGTTGCCCTTTTTTTATGTACACACAGGTGGGTTACAGGGACAGTTCAGAAGATATAGTTATATTTTAGCAGGAAGTTGAACTAAACCTAACTCTAGGGCCGGTTTAAGTGGCATAGGGGCCCTGGAGCAAAGGTAAATTGGAGGCACAGAGAAGTCAGCCCCCTGGAAGCCTGAGCTAGCTGCTGTCCCCCCTCCCCCTCCATAGCAGCGATGGTGCTGGAGGTGGGATGGGAGCTTAGCAGGCAGGGGAGGGAGGCCGGGATACATACTGTACATGCTTGGTCATATCATGGTTACCATGGTTCCTGTCTGCTGGACCGCAGCAGTGCTCTCCCCGACATGATGCAGGCATGTGACGAAACGTCGGGGAGAGTGTCGATGCAGACCACACAGTCACAGACATGCCAACGGCCGCAGTGCCCAGTGGCAGGACAATTCAAATTTTTAGTCTGGCAAAATGGAAGCATGTGAGGCCCGGGGGCAATTGCCTCCTTTGCGTTAATGATAGCGCCAGCCCTGCCTAACCCTATTAGCACACACACTTTCCCTTTACTGATGCCTAACTATAACTGACCCCCCTCAACCATGCCTATCCCTAACTGAGCCCCCTCCCCACGGATACAAAACCCTGGCTAACCCCAACACCCCAAGGAGGGCGTTCATTTGGGTTCAAATTTTAGATTAGGGACTAGTACTGTAACGATCGGTGGGCGCAGAGAGTATCCGATTACCGGTGATCTGCAGTATCGCCGGAAATACAGATATATACCAGATTATAAGTGATCTGCAGTCTCACAGATCATCCGATATACAAACTAACCTCTGTTCGCCTGAGTAGAGTGTAGTGTTTTGGTGTAACAGTAACACTAGGAGGCCTAGGCCTCAGTGCAGCAAGGAGAACTGCACGGATTCCTTCCGCAGACCTGAGCTCTCCAAGACGGGAGGAGTCAGACTGACAGTAGGAAGGAAAGTCCGAGAGTGACACTCAGGAAGAAGTGTCACTAACAGGACTGGGAACCGCCTCCAATCGTGAGGTCGGTTCTCGAGGTCAGACAAGCCAGGTCGTACACACACGGACAGATAAAGTACAAATACAGTAGGCAAAGGCGGAGTCAAAGTACAGGCAGGGTTCGGCAACGGGGTATCAGATATATCGGGGTACAAAATCAGGAGGCAGAAACAGAGTCTAGGAACGAGCCGAGGTTCGGCAACAGAGTATCAGAAATATCGAGGTACAAGGTCAGAGTTCAGGAGGATAGTCGAGGCAGGCAAAAGTCATAACATATAATCACAATCAAACTAGTACTTTAGCTATCAATATCTAGCTAAGTGTAGGATTACAGCTCCAGCTGGTCCCGGCACACTTCAGGATCTGACTACGGATCTGGGTGCTCCCACGTATGTGATCGCACGCCAGACAAAGAGCAAGTGAACAACCAGCAGTATATATACTCTAGGACCTTTCCAGGACCTCCCTAATTGCTGGTCCAATGAGAGCAGTGGAATTTGTCAGCTGACCCAGCTGGTCAGCCGACACCCTTCTAACTGCTATTTAAACTCTGCCTCTCTGCTCGCGCGCGTGTAAGTCTGAATCTTGGTGGACTATCAGTCCCAGCCACACCAGAACTGTCATGCAATGTATCTAGTGCGGGGGCCGCCTCTGATGCGGATTCCGCCGTTCCCAATGCGGATTCCGCCGCACTGCCTATGCGGCATGCAGCGTTTTTTCCGCGTTGTGACGCCATGCTGGACGCGGAAACAGCCGCCTCACCTTGAGAGACGGCGGCATTTCCGCGTTTCCTTACAGTACCCCCCCCCCCCCCCCCCGAGGAGTGGACTCCGGACAACTCCTACCAGGTTTCTCGGGATGTAAGGCATGAAACTCCCTCCTTAACTCGTCTGCATGCATGCGTGAACCCGGTACCCACTGTCTCTCCTCAATGCCGTACCCTTTCCAATGTACGAGGTATTGTACCGAATTCTGTACCATGCGTGAATCCAATATCCTTTCTACCTCGTACTCAGGTTGGTCGTCCACCACCACAGGAGGAGGAGGAGTGGGACCCACATGGACTGCTGGTTTAAGCAGGGATACGTGGAAGGACTTTACCCCACGCATGCTGGCGGGAAGATCAACGGAATACGTAACGTTGTTGATCTTCTTGGCCACTGAAAATGGACCCACAAACCTGGGGCCCAGTTTATCTGAGGGCTGTCTCAGGGTTAAGTGACGTGTGGACACCCAGACCAAGTCTCCTGGCTGGAACTTCCACTCCAATGAGCGTCTTTTGTCAGCCTGACCCTTTTGACTCTGGAATGCCCTTTCCAGATTACTCTTCACCTTCCCCCAGATGACTTTAAATGCCCTGTGCCAGGCTTCCAGAGTTGGAAACGGAGAGGAGGCAACTGGCAAGGGGGAAAACTTGGGCGATCTCCCCGTTACCACCTGAAAAGGCGAAAATCCAGAGGAAGAATTTCTCAAGTTATTTTGAGCAAATTCTGCGAAGGGCAAAAATCTGACCCAGTCGTCTTGTGCCTCCGCAACATAACATCTCAAAAATTGTTCTAGAGACTGATTTATCCTTTCAGTCTGGCCATTAGTCTGTGGGTGGTAGCCGGACGAGAAAGACAGCTTCATGCCCATTTGGCGGCAAAATGCCCTCCAGAATCTAGAAATGAATTGGACTCCCCTATCCGACACTATGTTTTCCGGAATGCCATGCAGCCGGAAAATGTGGATGATGAATAGGTCGGCCAATTCCTGAGCCGAGGGGAGTCCTTTCAAGGGCATGAAATGGGCCATCTTGCTGAAGCGGTCGACTACCACCCAAATGACCGACATGCCTTCAGACCTGGGGAGCTCACCCACGAAATCCATGGACAAGTGGGTCCATGGCTCACTCGGGGCGGGCATAGGCTGTAAGGTACCGACAGGTGCCAGCCGGGAGGGTTTACTCTTAGCACATACTGCGCATTCCCTAACAAATTCCCTGCAATCAACAGACAGGGAAGGCCACCAGGCACACCTGGCTACAAGATCCTGTGTTCTGGCAACTCCAGGATGTCCAGCATTTTTATGTGCATGGAACATTTCAAGGATCTGAAGACGAAAGGGCAAGGGAATAAACATGACCCCTTCAGGCTTCCCTTCCGGGATGTCCTGCTGGAAGGGGCTCAACGTCTCCTTCCAGTCTTCCCAAGTATCAATTGCAGCCAGCACCAATTTTCGCGGAACAATCGTCTCAGGGACGGAGGCCTGTGCTGTTTCTGGCTCAAAGCACCTGGATAGCGCATCTGCCTTAGTATTCTTACTGCTCGGGGTGTACGTAATCACGAATGTGAACCTTGAAAAAAACAGGGACCATCGAGCCTGACGAGGGCTTAACCTCTTAGCCCCCTCGATGTATTCCAGATTCTTGTGGTCGGTAAAAACCGTGACAGTATGCTCTGCTCCTTCTAACCAATGACGCCATTCTTCAAAGGCTAGTTTAATGGCTAAGAGTTCCCTGTTGCCTATATCGTAGTTTCTCTCTGCTGGAGAGAATCTCCGAGAAAAATAGGCACATGGGTGCAATCTACCCTGTAAGCCTGAACGTTGAGACAGCACAGCCCCCACCCCGACTTCTGAGGCGTCTACCTCAACAATAAAAGGGAAGGAAGTGTCTACGTGTCTTAGTATGGGTGCTGTGCAGAACAGCTCCTTCAAGGTCGAAAATGCCTGTAGGGCCTCAGGCGATCAGTGAGTAGTATCCGCCCCTTTCCTAGTGAGACTGGTGAGAGGTGCAATAACGGTGGAGTACCCCTTTATGAACCTCCTATAATAGTTTGCAAAACCCAGAAAACGTTGCAACGACTTTAACCCCACCGGCTGAGGCCACTCCAGAACAGCGGATACCTTGGCAGGGTCCATAGACAGGCCCGAGGTGGAGATTATGTACCCCAGAAAGGCGACAGATGTAACTTCAAAAATACATTTTTCCAACTTGGCGTACAGCAGATTTTGTCTCAACTTGTTTAGCACAAATCTGACATGGACCCTGTGCTCGGAGAGGTTGTTGGAGTAAATTAGTATATCGTCAAGGTATACAAGCACAAACCTACCCAACACCTCCCTGAATACCTCGTTAATCAATTCCTGGAAGACGGCTGGCGCATTGCACAACCCGAAGGGCATCACTAAGTACTCGTAATGCCCATCGGGTGTGTTGAAGGCCGTCTTCCATTCATCGCCCTCTCTAATGCGGATCAGGTTGTATGCACCCCTCAGATCCAATTTTGAAAAGATCTTAGCGTCTGTGACCTGCGTGAATAAATCGTCTATTAATGGCAACGGATAACGATTCTTCACCGTGATTTTATTTAGGCCCCGATAATCGATGCAAGGTCGAAGACCTCCGTCTTTTTTCTTAACAAAAAAGAAACCGGCCCCTGCAGGCGAGCGGGAGGGGCGAATGAACCCCTTGGCCAGATTGTCACGGATGTACTCCTGCATAGCCACCTTCTCTGGTCCAGACAAATTATACAGGTGACCCCTAGGGGGCATACAACCGGCACGGAGATCGATGGGGCAATCGAAAGGGCGATGAGGAGGTAACCTATCAGCAGCCTTGGGACAGAATACATCCGAGAACTCGGAGTATTGCTCGGGAACACCCTCCACATGTACCTTGGTCTGACCTAATACCACTTTTCCTAGGCACTGTTGGGAACAGAAGTCTGACCAACTGGTCAATTGTCCTGTCGCCCAATTAATCTGTGGCGAATGAAGCTGCAGCCAAGGCATACCTAGGACAATGGTGGAGGTGGTCATATGTAACACAAAAAAACGTAAACTTTCCCTATGCAGTACCCCAGTAATGACTTCCACCTCTGGTGTCTGGGACAGCGGACGGTCCCTTTGTAACGGGGAGTCGTCCACGGCAGTAACCTGGATAGGTGGTTTTACTGGGGTGAGAGGAATGTCCAACTTCTCTGCAAATTCGGAACTCATGAAGTTAGCCGCGGAGCCTGAATCAATAAAGGCCTCCGTGGCTTCAGATTTGTCCCCCCATGTAATCGTACAGGGGAGGAGCAATCGTCTTTCTTTCAGGGGTGCGAGCTGGGCGCCTAGGGTGTCACCCCTTATCACTCCTAGGCGGTAGCGTTTCCCGGCTTATCCTTATTAGGCTTAATGAGACAGTCTCGTACCCTATGCCCCCCTTCACCACAGTATAAACATAATTGTTCCGACAATCTCCGTCTTCTCTCCACTTGGGTCAACTTAGACCGACCGATCTGCATCGGCTCAGGTGGAGGCAAGACCGGAGATGATGAGACAGAAGGAGACGGAGTTACTAGGGGTGCAGCGGGAGGCACTGTGTAAGAGGTCGGCCTAAGCCGATGACTGCCCCTAGTCTGTCTCTGATGGCGTAGCCTACGGTCGATTCGAATGGCCGATGAGATGGCCTCGTCGACTGTTTTGGGTTCGGGTTGGCTTAACATTAGGTCGGAGACCTCATCCGACAACCCAGACAGAAAGTAATCTAACAGGGCATAAGTGCCAAACCTGGCCGTAACTGACCACCTACGAAATTCGGCCGCGTAATCCTCGACTGGACCCCTGCCTTGCCGTAAAAGTTTGAGCTTCCGCTCAGAGGATGCAGCAAGGTCAGGGTCGTCGTAGATTATGGCCATGGCCTTAAAAAATTCCTCTACCGAGGTCAGAGCAGTATCGGTAGAAGGCAGGTTGTATGCCCATGACTGGGAGTCACCAGACAGCAAAGTTTTAATAAAGGTGACCCGTTGGGTCTCAGTCCCCGAGGATCGGGGTCTCAACTCGAAATACGATAACACTCTACTCCTGAAATTCCGGAAGTCAGACTTGTGGCCGGAAAATTTATCAGGTACAGGCATACGTATGTCAGTACTAGGAGAGGATCGCACTGAATCAACTGACGTCTGGAGGGTTTGCACAGAGCCTGACAGGACATCAATCATAGTCTTGTGGCTACCCAGCACTTGGTTGATGTTTTCCACCGAAGTGGCAAGTGCGCCCAGACGGTCAGTATGTGCGTCCATTTGCATTTTTTGGGTCTGGCGTTCTGTAACGATCGGTGGGCGCAGAGAGTATCCGATTACCGGTGATCTGCAGTATCGCCGGAAATACAGATATATACCAGATTATAAGTGATCTGCAGTCTCACCGATAATCCGATATACAAACTAACCTCTGTTCGCCTGAGTAGAGTGTAGTGTTTTGGTGTAACAGTAACACTAGGAGGCCTAGGCCTCAGTGCAGCAAGGAGAACTGCACGGATTCCTTCCGCAGACCTGAGCTCTCCAAGACGGGAGGAGTCAGACTGACAGTAGGAAGGAAAGTCCGAGAGTGACACTCAGGAAGAAGTGTCACTAACAGGACTGGGAACCGCCTCCAATCGTGAGGTCGGTTCTCAAGGTCAGACAAGCCAGGTCGTACACACACGGACAGATAAAGTACAAATACAGTAGGCAAAGGCGGAGTCAAAGTACAGGCAGGGTTCGGCAACGGGGTATCAGATATATCGGGGTACAAAATCAGGAGGCAGAAACAGAGTCTAGGAACGAGCCGAGGTTCGGCAACAGAGTATCAGAAATATCGAGGTACAAGGTCAGAGTTCAGGAGGATAGTCGAGGCAGGCAAAAGTCATAACATATAATCACAATCAAACTAGTACTTTAGCTATCAATATCTAGCTAAGTGTAGGATTACAGCTCCAGCTGGTCCCGGCACACTTCAGGATCTGACTACGGATCTGGGTGCTCCCACGTATGTGATCGCACGCCAGACAAAGAGCAAGTGAACAACCAGCAGTATATATACTCTAGGACCTTTCCAGGACCTCCCTAATTCCTGGTCCAATGAGAGCAGTGGAATTTGTCAGCTGACCCAGCTGGTCAGCCGACACCCTTCTAACTGCTATTTAAACTCTGCCTCTCTGCTCGCGCGCGTGTAAGTCTGAATCTTGGTGGACTATCAGTCCCAGCCACACCAGAACTGTCATGCAATGTATCTAGTGCGGGGGCCGCCTCTGATGCGGATTCCGCCGTTCCCAATGCGGATTCCGCCGCACTGCCTATGCGGCATGCAGCGTTTTTTCCGCGTTGTGACGCCATGCTGGACGCGGAAACAGCCGCCTCACCTTGAGAGACGGCGGCATTTCCGCGTTTCCTTACAAGTACATAATTTGCATCTGATTTGCATTCAAGGCATGTATTTATGCTCTTCATGCCTCTGTTGGTCTTCATTTCAGTCGCAGCCTATGAGCGCCGTCATTTGTTTCATGTCTCTTCATAGATAGCCAGTAGTATCATAATTCATAGGGCCCACCAGAATATTTTCCTCCCCAAAACCAAGGAAGATCTGCTCTCGGGGTATGTTGAGGTAGAGTCCAGAAAGCTATTTCCACCGTGGGCTTCAACGTGAAACACATCCATTTATCCAGAAATATTGTGCAGGGTGGGACTTTGTGTCTTTAGTCTGCATCAGATCCATTACAAATGAACATACATGAACAGATCCTACTAATAACACGGGATCTATTGGCATGTCCTTACTAATTTGTAAAACATACTGTACGAAAATGTCAATTTTCGACTAAAGTGTGAACCTTAGTGAGAAACGGGTGGCTGGATCTTTTAATCTCCACTTCTGTCTACCTATTCCTATAGTGTTCAGGGGTTAATATTTGACTCCTCTCTCTCTTTTATTCCTCACATTCACTCCCTAACCAGCTCCTGTCATCGTCAACTCAAAAACATATCTCGCATCCATCCTTTTCTCACACAGGACACAACTAAAATGCTAATACATGCTCTTATAATATCTCGTCTGGACTATTGTAACATACTACTTTGTGGACTACCAACTAACAGACTGGCACCGCTCCAATCTGTACTGACCTCAGCTGCTCGTCTTATTCATCTCTCCTCTCGCTCTTCCTCTGCTGCTCCTCTCTGTCAAGCTCTTCACTGGCTGCAAATTAACTAGAGGATCCAGTTCAAACTCCTAACCCTAACCTACAAAGCTCTCCACAATCTCTCTCCCCGGTACATCTTCTCACTAATTTCCAGATACCAACCCAACCGCAATCTCAGATCGGCACATGAGCTTCTGTTGTCCTCCTCTAGAATTATCTCCACGCATTCACGTATACAAGATTTCACACGTGCTTCACCCCTCCTCTGGAATCCACTGCTCCAACGCATCCGTCACTCTCCAACCTTTGATATCTTTAAAAGTGCACTCAAAATTCCCTTTTTCCCAACAAGCATAACTTAGGTCATTTCTCCTTTGACCTCTGGCCAAGTTGTACCCCTACTAGATAACCTAAAAAACACTGCCACTAGATATGAATATAGTATACTGCGACACGTCTTGTCCCCCCCCCCCCCTATTCCTTTAGATTGTAAGTTAGCAGGGCTGTCTCACCCTTTTGTATCTTGGAATTTGGGATACATTTTATTCATCATGTTATTTTTGTCACTGTCATTACCAAATCTGTATTTTGTACCAACTCTGTATATTATATATTGGTGTATACCACTGTCTGTATTATTTTGTATCCCATGTTTGTTTCTTTCTTTGTACAGCGCTACAGAATACATTGGCGCTTTATAAATCAATAATAATAATAATTCCCAATGACCAATCCAGCTACCTAAGACTCTAAAACTGCTCCTTCTGTCCACAATTCTCTCCTCTCTGCTGAACAAACAACAAGCAAAACAGCAATTTTCTTACATAAACCCTCTTTACAACCTCACGTTGTGTTTGTGGTGCGCTCTGACAAATTGTGTTACTTCAAAAACAAAAATCCAATCAGCTTCTCAATTAATTAGCTCTTCTCGCTCGCTCGGTAAGTGGCATTTAAGCGCCCCCGACGCAGAAAAAACTTTGCACGAGCAAAAACAAATAAGCGATTTGCCCGGCAGCCACCGTGCCGTCCCTGGTAATTAAAACCCGTTTGTTTCTCCTGCATGACGCTCTCGGTGGACAATCTGGACCTTGTCAGGAGTAGAGCTTATTAAACAGGGAAAGTGCCAGCAGGGCGAACGCTCCAGGTAACCTAAGATGCTAACTAGCAAGTGGATTGCTCAGCCATTTATTTTGCTTCCACCAGGAAAAAGGCCAGCCTGCCAGAACTTCGAGAAATATTGCTCCTTCCATCTCGCCAATGAATCTGAAGGGCTCTTGTCCACCGCCTCAATCAATTACCGAGTTATTCAAGATAAAGCAAACAGTTCTCGGAGAAGCGGCGCACACACTGGTGGTTAGACGTGCGGGCAGGCCTAAGGAAACCAGGAAATTGTTGGAAAATTCAACTTTTTCTTTCTTATTTTTTTTTTTTTTTCGGACGGTTACAAATGGAGATTGCTTGCAAAATATGCAGGGAATTAATATCTCTAACCTCAAACCCCGAGCTGTCAAAACTTCAACTAACAAGTAAATGTGAGATTTGAGGACTGTCAAGATGATTCTAAATCACGCCAATTAACCCGTTCATGGAGGGGGGCCCGCAGACGTCCATTAATAAAAGTGGCCACTTATCAAGGACGTTTTGGCATGGGGTGGAAGGGGGGGCGGATGATTTTTTTGCAAGATGTGGGGCGTTTTTTTCTTTACAGGGAACAAGTTATCATTGTTGAAGAGGAGCGCGCAGATATACGGTGCATCTGCCTTTTCTTGAGAACGTTGAGATCTGGCGTCGGTGAGTAGTAGTCCTATCGTGCGTCACGTCAACAAGAACAGATTGTCCGGTGACTAGCTGATTGTCCGTCTTCTTCTAGAAGCACAGAAGGGCAATAAGGATAAATATCAAATCACATACTTAAAAAATACAGTAGAATCCCTTTATAGTGAACTCCAATGCAACAGGAAAAGTAGTTTACCATATCAGAAGTTTACTTTATCAGAATTGGTCATACATTGTATATTTCTACAGATGCATTTGCTGGGACCTGAGGACTGAGTTTACTATACCAGAGGTTTACCATATCTGAGTTTACTATAACAAGATTTTACGGTTTAATAAAGTCCATTTTCAGGTAAAGTTTTCTATGTGCGCTTTTTTTTATTGAAGTTTTTCAGATAACAAGAAAAACAACAAGAAACACATAACAGAAGGCCTCAATTCTGGTAGGGTTATCAAACAAATGACCTCATGTGAGGTAATTTACCTCATGAGGTAATGACTTTTAGCAATTCTGGCAGATTTTAGTCATGTTTTACCTCATGAGTTAAATTATGAGGTAATTTGCATTAATTGTACCGAAAATAGCTATTCTCCTGGAAATTAGGGGGCATGTTGGCACATAATTTACCGATCAGTTTAAGACCTGCCTGTACTTGGAGGTAAAGTCAATTTGTATGCATTTTGCAGTTTTTAGTGGAGTTCCTATTGCTGTTTTAGTGTCGTTCCTATTCAGGCTGTGTAATAGAAAAGAATAGTAGAAATAAAATTCCAAATATTTACTGCAATTTTTTTTATAAGGGACGCCTATAAATATACTTTTCATAGGGTGCTACATAATAAAATACACTTTCCCCCCTCAAAAAAAAACCAAACATCTTCCAAAGACTAGTCTAACTTATGGAAGACAATTAAAGACTCTTAACTATTTACTGCATGCTTACAGCTGAAATACCTCATGTTTTACCTCACTTTATTTATTTACCTCATGTTTTACCTCATGTTTTACCTCATGTTCGGAAATGGAGAAAAATCTTTCAGAATTGCTAAAAAAAAAGAGGACAATACCTCATGAGGTATTTTACCTACAAAAAAATATTTACCTCACACAGCTACCAGAATTGAGGCCTATAAGTTCTAACAGCAGTATTGCAGAAAGTAACAACAAAATATATCTTTCTATAGAACAATCACCTGTGAACCAATACAAATATTTAATTGGGGAATAAGCTTTCTATATGCTTGTAAAAGGCATAGGCTTTAATATGCATTGATATGCATTTTTAATGTGTATTTATATGCATTTAATATACATAAAAAAAAACTTTTGTAAAAAAAAAATAGAAAAACTGAATTGTAAATAGAAGCTACGTGTTGTGCCAGTTCTAAGTTTCTGGTTTGCTTCACAGCAATCTCTGAGGGTCAACGCAACAGACAATATAATTGCTTTTGTAGGAAAAAAACAAAGTGACAGCGGCAACCTATTGGTTCAAACTTTATTCCCTGTTTCGAAGCATACTAGTGGACATTGGTACTGAAGGAATTGTGGAATGCCCAAGCAGGTGGGTGGCCAGGAGAGGGCGGTACCGAACAGCCGACAGCTGTTTCGTGTGACACTGAAGTAATGCAATGCGAGTGTTTGCGGTTCACCAATTTCTGTCAGAATAACACACAGCATGCCGTGCATTTGGGCCCTTTTCCAAGTAGAAACTGCGGTTCAATTGCTTTTCTTTGTATTTCTGCGACCAAAATTCTGCCACGATTTGACTGCGATCGATACGGTGTACATGGTGATTGTGGTGCATTTGTGATTTTAGTAGTTAAAAGAACTTAGCGGGTAAATAATTTGAATTGCTGATTTGCGGCAGAATCGCATTTCGGTGTGACTGCTATGTGATTTACCTGCACGGCGATACTTTTTTATGGGAGAGCAAATGCAAAAAATGCAACAAGCTGGTGATTGTGATTCTATAAAAAAAAAAAAAAAAACAATTGCACTAGTGGAAAAACAGCTCCGCGATTTCTATGTTATTCTCAGTACCACTGTGATCTGCAAATGTGAGTGATCTGATTTTCAGAAAACAATGGAGAAAGTGGAAAAAGGTTCTTACTAGCCAACGCATGCAGTCATGGCTGTGGTCCAAGCATGAGTCTATGGACTGTATGTTGCACTGTATGCATGTGTTGTGTTGTGATCGCCTTTTTTTTTAGGATGAGCAATGCAATTAGTATATTATTAAAGGATGAATGGAAGTGAGCAGTGAGATAACAATAGGGAGTGAAGAGCTTATACTACCCTATGAGGGCCCCATGGATCAAGAGGGTCCACTCAGGGCCGGATTTCTGGGAAGGGTAGAAAGGCCATGGCCTTGGGCGGTAGAAACAGAAGGGCAGCCAGACTCTGGAGAGATAAGAGGTCATATATCAAAGTAAACCATCTCTCCTGGTCTGTAACGGCCCTGCATTTCTCTGTCCGCAGGTTAAATTCCAGAGTTCCTGGCATCTCCCTCACTTCCTGGTAGTATGGTGTGATGACAGCCACAGCAGTCATCTGCTGCATCTTCTGTCATCTGGTGATCCCACCCTCTGTATGATGAGTGGAGCATACAAGTTGCTGTTATTAGTGCCAGGGGTTGTAGATAGCAGAACTCCTGAGTTAAGTGAGTTTTCATGCACAAGTTCATAGATGGGGAATATCAGCTCTGCGAGTTTCCTCTCCCCTCGACTGCAGCTGTCAGTACACCTCACTGACACTGTAAGTTTTCCCCTCCCCAGCTTACTCCTGACACTGCAGCTGCCCCCTCCCCAGCCTACACCTCACTGACACTGCAGCTCTCCCTTCCCCTGCTTTCACCTCTCTGACACTACAGCTGTCCCCTCCCCTGCTCTCTGACATTGCTGCTATCCCCTCTCCAGCCTCCATCTCAATGACACTGCAGCTTCCCCCTCCCCAGCCTACACCTCTCTGACACTACAGCTGTCCCCTCCCCTGCTTACACCTCTCTGACTCTGCAGCTGTCACCTCCCCTGCTTACACCTCTCTGACACTACAGCTGTCCCCTCCCCTGCTTACACCTCTCTGACACTACAGCTGTCCCACCCCTGCTTACACCTCTCTGACACTGAAGCTGTCCCCTACCCTGCTTACAGCTCCCGGACACTGTGGCTGTTCCCTCCCCTGCTTTCACCTCTCTGACACTGCAGCTGTCCCCTCCCCTGCTTACACCTCTCTGACACTACAGCTGTCTCCTACCCTGCTTACAGCTCCCGGACACTGTGGCTGTTCCCTCCCCTGCTTACACCTCTCTGATGCTGTGGCTGACCTTGGCAAGTTTTGGCGCTCCACATCAGTTGTTATGTATAGAGTGCTTGAAAGGCACCCCAAAAGTTAGATATGTACCTCAGTAGGGAAAAACCTCCGGATGATCCAGAGGTTTCCCAGATCCTCCAACGGCCCCCCATTCCAGTGCAGAGTATATACAGTGTTTTTTTACTGTATTGCAGGGATGCTGGGAAAAGCAGGCTAGCATTTATTGTTCTTTACACTTTAGTTGTCACGTGGTCACACCTGATTGAGTAGGAAGCAAGCTATACTGGCGTGGCAAACCTATCTGTTGGAATTCCCTCCGCTGCTTGCTCATGTACAGGGCCGGCCCTAGACTTTTTGCCGCCCAAGCCGGAGGGGTAGCGGGCAGGACTGGGGTATTGGGCCTAGCGGTGGGGAGGGGGGTCGGACTGTATTGTAAGTGGACGGCGTTGCAGGAAGTGACGTCAGTGGAGCGCACTCTGGAACGCGGAAGAGGTGAGTCCTCTCCGCCCGTGCCTCTTACTATCGGCTACTTCCTAACTATTTACAGCTGGAGGGGAGCGCAGATCCGGGGACCCAGGCGAGGGAGGGGGGGGGGTCCGACCCCCCTCCCCACCGCTAGGCCCAATACCCCCGTTCTGCCCGCTACCCCTCCGGCTCGGCGGCCGGCCCCCGCACCCACAGACGGGCGGGTGCCGCCCCTAAAAGTTTGCCGCCTGAGGAAAAAGTTTTACCCCACCTCATGAGCGGGCCGGCCCTGCTCATATATACTGTTTATACTGATGTATCAGCCTGGTTTGCCTTGATATGTGTCCCATACCTTTCATACTGTGCGTTCTGCTTCAGCCTAGACTTCGGTTAAGGTACTGGGGGTGGGAGCGGCCCACAAATGGCGTAAGGGGTGGTATGCCTGTAGCGGGTGGGCTGCTGTTTTTGTAAGCTGTGACAAATGGGGTATTAATTAGTCCGTGTGAAGGTCTATGGCCTGCCGTTAAAAGACAATCGATCTCAGACCGTCGATGCTAATGGGCTCCTTTTTATATTTTCCTCAATCATTTACTCCCAGACACATTCATTCATTTCTGTGTTTTTCTTCCACGGAGAGCAAAATTAGCCAATTAATTTGCCCCAATTGCACGTCAGGCGGTGTGAGGCCGGTTCATGAAGAGCCCTCCTGAATTTCCAGAGTTTGCTAGGAAAGTCAGAAACAAACTCACAAACATGAACATGGCTTGCTTCTATTCTTATCATTCATTTTTATTTATTTATATGTGAACAGAAATGACGCCTATGCATAATTACGCATCGTAATGCGCATTTACGCTCGTAATCGTAATGTGAAATTTTGGGGAAAAGCGTATTTAGTGTTGTATGTAATTGTAAGCATTCGTAATTGCACATGAATTTAGGCGTAATTTTGTGCCGACTTTGAGAGCAATGCCCCCATACATGCTATTGTTACCAAAATTGTTACATATGTTAAAGCGGAATATAACCCTGCATTTCAACTTTGCTCTAAAACATTATTTACAGCATATTATATGCAACCGGCATTTTTTTTTTACTAGACCAGCATTGGAAGGGTTACACACAGAGCTTTAAAGTTCCGTGGAGAGAAATGCAGACGCATCTGAAGTTTAGATAGATACATTTAAGTAAACACAATGTAACAAGTGGTGAATTTGACACACTCTCTGACTGTGCAGGAGCTCCCGGACACAGAGAGAGAGTGAGTCACATTCCTCACTTGTTACATTGTGTTTGTCTGCATTTCTCCCCATGGAACTTTAAAGCTCTGTGTGTAACCCTTCCAATGCTGGTCTAGTAAAAATAAAAAGCTGGTTGCATATAATATGCTGTAAACAATGTTTTAGAGCAAAGTTGAAATGCTGGGTTATATTCCGCTTTAAGGAGAATAGTGGGTACAAGCAGCCCCAGGCCGCGCATGAGGCAGGTTCAGGTGGCAGAAGTGGGGTGGCAGCGCCTGCCTGGCCGTGGGTAGGGGGAAGCGCCGAGCTGGAAGAGGTAGCAGCTAGGAAAGGGGAGCGGCAGGCACAGTGGTGGGGAGGGGTGTCAGTCTTCCCCCTCCCTCATCTGGGGTTTCCCGTACAGCTATTTGCCCAGCATTTAAGTCAGCAGCGATCGGGCCAGCGGGGAAGCAATGACTCACCTTCCTGCTGCCGTTCCAGCGCTCGCGTCACTTCCTGCAATGCCGCCCACTGTACTTCCGCAGTACAGCCGGCGGCATTGCAGGAAGTGACGTGCCGGTGGAACGCAACGCCTGGAACAGAACTCTAGTAAAAATAATGTAATAAAAAAGTGCTTAATTTTTACTGTATAAATAATTTAGTTAGTGTTTGCTCGTTGTAAAATCTTTCCTCTCCCTGATTTACATTCTGACATTTATCACTTGGTGACATCTTTACTGCTGGCAGGTGATTTCAGTGGAAGGAGATGCTGCTTGCTTTTTTGGCAGTTGGAAACAGCTGTTATTTCCCACAATGCAACAAGGTTCCCACAGACAGTGTTATGTCAGCACCTCAGTGCTGAGAGGCGCTGACATCACACTGTGGGAGGGGTTTCACCACAATATCAGCCATACAGAGACCCCTGATGATCCGTTTGAGAAAAGGAAAAGCTTTCTCATGGGAAAGGGGGTATCAGCTACTGACTGGGATGAAGGTCAATTCTTGGTCGGAGTTTCTCTTTAACTTACTAGCTGAAGACCCAGCATTGCTCTGTTATGTTTTTGGTTGTTGTTTGGTCGGCCACTGACGCACAGTCACATAATTACCAAGTTTGTATGCTTTGGAGTCCTTGGCATCAATAATGTGAGAGTGGAAGCAGTTTATCAATCAAACAAATATGATTGGCTGTTTGTGGCCCTAGCCCCCCCCCCCCCCCCCGTCACCCAATGACTGACTGTAGATGGTTTGAGGCCTCTGCCACCAACAGTGTAAGAATGGCAGCAATTTAAATATTTCCCTTAAAAATAAATAGGTGAATTTTGGCTGTTGTGGGCTCCACCTACTTTCCTGAATATTATTCCCAGTCACCCAGCAGCCAACTGTGCCAAGTTTGAGAACCCTGCCAATACCAGTGTAAGAGTGGCTGCAGTTTACATGTTCCCATTTAAAATGAACGGCTGAAATCTGATTGTCTATTTTATGCTCCACCCACTTTCCCTGAATTTTTAACCTCGGTCACAAAGTGACCAACTGTGCCAAGTTTGGGGACTCTGGCTTTATTACTGTGAGAATGAGAGCCTTTTCATTTTTCCCATTGATGTGAATGGGTGAAATCTAATTGGCTGTTTGTAGCTCCACCCAGATGTGGAAGGGGGAGGGGGTGGCGTGAGACCCTCAGAACATATCATCCCAGGTAGTAAGGGATCTGTATACCAAGTTTCGTCTCACACACACACTTTTAGATATGTAGATTTATTTCTATCTCCTTTTTTCTGTTTTATTTTTGTAGATACCGGGCCAGCAGTTCGTCCACAATCAAAATCAGATCTGTGGTGAATGAGCTCATCTGTGGTGAATGTTTGCTATACATCCCGATATACTTTTTTTTCTCTTTTTTTTTTTAATTAACGTCTCCAAGCTGGGATTTTTCTTATGTGATTTCTGATGATTTTATTTAGTGAAAACATTCCTGAACTCGGCTGATACTCTGATCTGACAACCAGCCACAGGCAAATAATACGAAGCGATCATGTTTTTTTTACATGTGCAAGCGTGAGACAACATCGTAGAAAAGATGCCGTTTACCAAAATATTGCTCTTGGAAGGCGGCCAAGCATTTGATCACGGCGATCTGACGAACGCATTAATCAAGCAATTCAGCCTGTGATACTTAACCATACGAAAATATCTCCAGGTAATTAAAAGAAAATGTTAATAAGCTGCATCTGATTAAGCAATTAAAATGGACTTAGTAATTGATAACATTTGGCCTGAGAAGCTTCGGCGGAATCTATTCGGTAACCGCCGGTAATTGTGGCTGAACGAACAGCCTGGAATGACATCGATAAAGTAGATGATTCGAAAATAAAAAACTTTGATAGTTAAAAGGCAGCATGATAATAATAAAATGGAAATACATTTACTGAAAGCACTAGTACACATTCTAGGAGACAAAGTAGTTATATTTATCAATGTTTGGCCCACTGAAGCCATCTGTTATATCTACAATAAGGCCCCCTTTACACAGGACAGAATTTGTATGTACCGTATATCCTCGATTATAAGTCGACCTTGTATATAAGTTGACTCCAATATTTCAGCCTCTTAACCTCCCTGGCGGTAACCCCGAGTTACGCCGGGAGCTCTATGCAGAGTATAGCGCACAGCAGGCGTTTTTACTCACCTCCCGGGGGATTCAGACATTGGTAGCCGTTCTCCTTCCTGTCCTCCGAGGCTCTGAATCTGGTGAGGTCGCTATCATCGATCTCGCTACAGAGTTACAGTGCCACCAGGAGGACAAAGGTAAAATTGCAGTGCTGGAGGCAAGGGAGGTGAGTGAGAGCAGAGGCTGCTGCAGGCATTCTGGCAGCATGATTTTTTTTCCTGATTTTGGGGTCTGAAACGTTTTTAAAAGACCCTACAATCCGAAAATAATCATACCGAGAGGGGGGTTAAGCTGGAATTTTTTATTGACTCAAGTATAAGTCTTCCCAGCAAAGTAAATAGCTGCACTTGGGGCTCAGGAGGGGTAAATTACTGCACTGCATACAGTATTGTAGCCATTAACCTCTCCTGTCCCTTAAGTGCAGCCAATACCTCCTCCAGGCCCCCAAGTGCTGCAATTATTCCCCCCTTCCTGCAGCCCAGTATTTCCCCCTGTCCCTTTTCTTGGTAATTATTGTGGCCAGGACTTTCACACCTGTATTTTCTTGGCATTTCCTTTATCAAGAAAGTATAACTTGCCACTGGATACATTGCTGCAAATGGGAATGTCACTAATAGTACGCACATAACTCAGTGTGCTCAGTGTTCCAGTGACTCGTGTATAAGTCGGCCCCTATAGTTTTATTCAGTGAATCAGAGCTAAATTTCTAGACTTATACTCGAGCAAATGCAGTATGCTTCTATTCTGAATGAACATGCGACTCCCGTGCAATGCAAATGCAAAAATGTGCAAATTGTGACGTTAATTACATTCAAAATCATGAAATTTAACTTCATGAATGTGCATGGAAAAACCATAATGCAAACATTTTAGATATGAAAAAGGACAAAAACGTAGAATCGAAAAAATAAAAAAAAAGTCTTAAAATGGTACAAAAATGGCAGGGATATATGCCAAGGCACCCTAAGGCCAGTTGTAAACGAGAGCCGAGCATTGCGGTGCGATGCTCCTCCCCCTCGCACCACAACGCCAAAAAAAGATTCATATGACCCTGCAGCAGAGTGCGGTGAGAGGGTTATATGCATAGCACCGCCCCCTGAACGCCCCCTGTACGCCCTTCGCCGTCCCTCGCCCAGTGATGTACTCTCTGCTGTGCTTCCACATCGTATTACATTTTTTGCGTTGCCCATTGTCTTACCTTCCTTCGCCGTCGCTGCCGAAGTCTCATGGAAACCTGCTGTTGACTTTGCTGTGGGTGTCGGCGAATCGGAACAATTGGTGTACAGGGCGCCAAACACAATACAAAAAAAGCGTATGCATGTTAAAAGGGGCCTAAAGAATTAAAATGCAGGGGGGGGGGGGGGGGGATTAAAGATACTTTTTGTAATTTTGTTAAAAAATATTTTATTTTAAAAAAAGCATGGAGATCCCCATCTATTTTTCAAATATTTATCTCTGCTGTTCTTCCTCTGTGTTTCCACTTTCCTTCTAGGAACACTGTCCCGCCACCCGTAGTCATTTGTCCCCCTTGAACATGACCTGAGAGCCCCGGAACCAGGATATCTGAATTTCTTGCTTCCTTCGTATGGACCGATAATAATCCTGGGCTGCACGTTCCAATGAATGCCAACAGAAATGCCGACATAAAATTCCCAGTGGGGGTCTAGTTGTATTTGCTGTTGAGGATTCTCATTGGTCCTGACAAATGACCTAATGGAAAGCATCGGTGGAAAATTCAGCATGAGGGGAGCAAGCAAAGGGTGAGAATACCCAGGATGCATTCTGCCATCAGGCAAGAGGAAGGACTGACTTGGTAAAAAAGGCTGATGTTAGATTGTTTTAAAAGAGTCTTAAAACGTATGTTTATTTCATTTAAAGAGACACTGAAGTGAAAAAAATGATGATATTATGATTTGTATGTGTAGTACAGCTAAGAAATAAAACATTAAGATCTGATGCATCAGTCTAATTGTTTCCAGTACAAGAAGAGTTAAGAAACTCCAGTTGTTGTCTCTATACAAAAAAGCCATTAAGCTCTGCAACTTTCAAAGTCGTGGAGAGGGCTGTTATCTGACTTTTATTATCTCAACTGTTTACTTTTTCTCTGCTAGAGGAGAGGTCATTAGTTCACAGACTGCTCTGAAAGAATCATTTTGAATGCTGAGTGTTGTGTAATCTGCACATATTATACAATGATGCAATGTTAGAAAAAACACTATATACCTGAAAATAAAATATGAGAATATTTTCTTTGCTGCTAATCTTCTAGTAATTATTCATAGTACACAACCAATTCATTATATCATATTTTTTTTTTCACTTCAGTGTCTCTTTAAGTATTCTTTTACAGTGTCTGTATGAGGTTTTCTTGTACCGCGCCTGCACAGGACGCTCGCGGCGACAGAAGTGCGAACGACGACGTGTGCGGCCAGGACCACGCAGGCGCAGTGGTCGTCAACTTGCAAGTACTTGCATACTGAAACTTGGCTGTGGCGGGGGGACCGAAGCATCGTTGAGTGAGGGCGCGGGCACAGGGCAGCTACAGGGGGCTGGCAGAAGCCCCAGGTAAGTGAAAAATCTTCTTTTTTTAAGTCCCTTCAGTTTTCCTCTAAAGAGGAACTATCAAAGAAGTGTAATTCTGTAATCCCCACATACAGAGTTTGGGCAACCTTGTTCATTGACATTATTTTCCTGTATAAATTGCTAGTTGTTACAATAAAAAATGTCAGTTAAATATATCATATAGGAGACACACACAGTGATATTTGAGAAGTGAAATGAAGTTTATTGGATTTACAGAAAGTGTGCAATAATTGTTTAAATAAAATTAGGCAGAGTCAACCCACAGACCAGCACCAAAGACCTACAACATCATCTTGCTACAGATGGAGTCACTGTGCATGTGTACTCCGGTTTCCTCCCACATCCCAAAAACATACAGATAAGTTAATTGGCTTCCCCCTAAAATTAGCCCTAGACTACGATACAGGCACTACACAATACATACATAGACATAGTACTATGGTAGGGATTAGATTGTGAGCCCCTCAGAGGGACAGTTAAGTGACAAGACAATATATACTCTGTACAGCGCTGTGGAATATGTCGGCGCTATATAAATACTAAATAATAATAATAATAATTATGCATGGAGGAAATACAACACAACATTCCATGAAAAACACCTGCTTCCAACAGTAAAATATGGTGGTGGTTCCATCATGCTATGGGGCTGTGTGGCCAGTGCAGGGACTGGGAATCTTGTCAAATTTGAGGAACACATGGATCCCACTCAGTATCAGCAGATTCTGGAGACCAATGTTCAGGATTCTGTGACAAAGCTGAAGATGCACCGGGGCTAGATCTTTCAACAAGACAGCGACCACTAAACACTGCTAAGTCACAAAAGTGTTCAGTACCTCACCTTTGTCAAAATGAATGAGGCATGGATCCCGGAGGACTACTGCCTGCCCGAAGATTAAGTCAGTCCCCACACACAGCATCTCTGCCTGCACGCCGTGTGACTGCCTGCCCCAAGACTAAGTCGCTCCCCACACAACATCTCAGCCTGCACGCCGTGTGACTGCCTGCTCCATGACTAAGTCGCTTCCCACACAGCATCTCTGCCTGCACGCCGTGTGACTGCTTGCCCCAAGACTAAGTCAGTCCTTACACACAGCTAGTGTTGGGCGAACATCTAGATGTTCGGGTTCGGGCCGAACAGGCCGAACATGGCCGCGATGTTCGGGTGTTCGACCCGAACTCCGAACATAATGGAAGTCAATGGGGACCCGAACTTTTGTGCTTTGTAAAGCCTCCTTACATGCTACATACCCCAAATTTACAGGGTATGTGCACCTTGGGAGTGGGTACAAGAGGAAAAAAATTTTTTAGCAAAAAGAGGTTATAGTTTTTGAGAAAATCGATTTTAAAGTTTCAAAGGGAAAACTGTCTTTTAAATGCGGGAAATGTCTGTTTTCTTTGCACAGGTAACATGCTTTTTGTCGGCATGCAGTCATAAATGTAATACATATAAGAGGTTCCAGGAAAAAGGACCGGTAACGCTAACCCAGCAGCAGCACACGTGATGGAACAGGAGGAGGGTGGCGCAGGAGGAGAAGGCCACGCTTTGTGAGACACAACAACCCAGGCCTTGCATGAGGACAAGAAGCGTGCGGATAGCATGCTTTGTACCGCCATGCAGTCATAAATTTAATAAAGATAAGTGGTTCAATAAACAGGGACCACGCGGCAACGCTAAACCAGCAGCAGCAGACGTGATGGAACAGGAGGAGGCGCAGGAGGAGAAGGCCACGCTTTGTGAGACACAACAACCCAGGCCTTGCATGAGGACAAGAAGCGTGCGGATAGCATGCTTTGTACCGCCATGCAGTCATAAATGTAATAAAGATAAGAGGTTCCATAAACAGGGACCGGCAACGCTAACCCAGCAGCAGCAGCAGCACACGTGATGGAACAGGAGCAGGCGCAGGAGGAGAAGGCCACGCTTTGTGAGACACAACAACCCAGGCCTTGCATGAGGTACCGCCATGCAGTCATAAATGTAATAAAGATAAGTGGTTCAATAAACAGGGACCACGCGGCAACGCTAACCCAGCAGCAGCAGACGTGATGGAACAGGAGGAGGCGCAGGAGGAGAAGGCCACGCTTTGTGAGACACAACAACCCAGGCCTTGCATGAGGTACCGCCATGCAGTCATAAATGTAATAAAGATAAGTGGTTCAATAAACAGGGACCACGCGGCAACGCTAACCCAGCAGCAGCAGACGTGATGGAACAGGAGGAGGCGCAGGAGGAGAAGGCCACGCTTTGTGAGACACAACAACCCAGGCCTTGCATGAGGACAAGAAGGGTGCGGATAGCATGCTTTGTACCGCCATGCAGTCATAAATGTAATAAAGATAAGTGGTTCAATAAACAGGGACCACGCGGCAACGCTAACCCAGCAGCAGCAGACGTGATGGAACAGGAGGAGGCGCAGGAGGAGAAGGCCACGCTTTGTGAGACACAACAACCCAGGCCTTGCATGAGGTACCGCCATGCAGTCATATATGTAATAAAGATAAGTGGTTCAATAAACAGGGACCACGCGGCAACGCTAACCCAGCAGCAGCAGACGTGATGGAACAGGAGGAGGCGCAGGAGGAGAAGGCCACGCTTTGTGAGACACAACAACCCAGGCCTTGCATGAGGACAAGAAGGGTGCGGATAGCATGCTTTGTACCGCCATGCAGTCATAAATGTAATAAAGATAAGTGGTTCAATAAACAGGGACCACGCGGCAACGCTAACCCAGCAGCAGCAGACGTGATGGAACAGGAGGAGGCGCAGGAGGAGAAGGCCACGCTTTGTGAGACACAACAACCCAGGCCTTGCATGAGAACAAGAAGCGTGCGGATAGCATGCTTTGTACCGCCATGCAGTCATAAATGTAATAAAGATAAGTGGTTCAATAAACAGGGACCACGCGGCAACGCTAACCCAGCAGCAGCAGACGTGATGGAACAGGAGGAGGCGCAGGAGGAGAAGGCCACGCTTTGTGAGACACAACAACCCAGGCCTTGCATGAGGACAAGAAGCGTGCGGATAGCATGCTTTGTACCGCCATGCAGTCATAAATGTAATAAAGATAAGTGGTTCAATAAACAGGGACCACGCGGCAACGCTAACCCAGCAGCAGCAGACGTGATGGAACAGGAGGAGGCGCAGGAGGAGAAGGCCACGCTTTGTGAGACACAACAACCCAGGCCTTGCATGAGGACAAGAAGCGTGCGGATAGCATGCTTTGTACCGCCATGCAGTCATAAATGTAATAAAGATAAGTGGTTCAATAAACAGGGACCGGCAACGCTAACCCAGCAGCAGCAGCAGCACACGTGATGGAACAGGAGCAGGCGCAGGAGGAGAAGGCCATGCTTTTTGAGACACAACAACCCAGGCCTTGCATGAGGACAAAAAGCGTGCGGATATAGCAGCAATGCTTTTTGCCCCCATGCAGTCATAAATGTAATACAGATGAGAGGTTCAATAAACAGGGACCGGTAACGCTACACCATCCCAGATGTTCATTGGTCATGTTACTTGGTTGGGGTCCTGGAGTGTTGCGTAGTCGTTTCCAATCCAGGATTGATTCATTTTAATTTGAGTCAGACGGTCTGCATTTTCTGTGGAGAGGCGGATACGCCGATCTGTGACGATGCCTCCGGCAGCACTGAAACAGCGTTCCGACATAACGCTGGCTGCCGGGCAAGCCAGCACCTCTATTGCGTACATTGCCAGTTCGTGCCAGGTGTCTAGCTTCGATACCCAATAGTTGAAGGGTGCAGATGGATTGTTCGACACAGCTACGTCATCTGACATGTAGTCCTTGACCATCTTCTCCAGGCGATCGGTGTTGGAGGTGGATCTGCACGCTTCCTGTTCAGTGGGCTGCTGCTGCATGGGTGTCAGAAAATTTTCCCACTCCAAGGACACTGCCGATACCGTTCCCTTTTGGGCACTAGCTGCGGCTTGCGTTGTTTGCTGCCCTCCTGGTCGTCCTGGGTTTGCGGAAGTCAGTCTGTCGGCGTACAACTGGCTAGAGGAGGGGGAGGATGTCAATCTCCTCTCTAAAGTCTCCACAAGGGCCTGCTGGTATTCTTCCATTTTGACCTGTCTGACTCTTTCTTCAAGCAGTTTTGGAACATTGTGTTTGTACCGTGGATCCAGAAGGGTATAAACCCAGTAATTGGTGTTGTCCAGAATGCGCACAATGCGTGGGTCGCGTTCAATGCAGTCTAGCATGAATTGAGCCATGTGTGCAAGAGTCCTACCAGAATCCTCATCATCCTCTTGTGAGCGTTGTGATAGTTGTTGTGATGCATCATAGTCGTCACCTTCCTCCTGGTCTGCTTCTGCTGACCATTCGCGCTGAATTGTGGAAGTCCAACGTGCACCGCTCTGGCCCTCGTCAGTGGTGGCATGAAATTCCTGCTCCAACTCCAGCTGTTCCTCCTCCTCTTCTTCGTCATAGCTGCTGGGGCCAGCGTTCCCTGAGGCGGATGGCCTGATGTTGGTACCATCACGCTGATCGTTTTCTCCTTCAGATTCCCCCAGTTGCATCATGACAGCTGTTTCCTTGATTTTCAACATTGACCTCTTCAGTAAACACAGCAGTGGTATGGTAATGCTGACTGAAGAGTTGTCACTGCTCACAAGCAACGTGGATTGCTCAAAATTTTGGAGGACTTGGCAGAGGTCCAACATGTTGGCCCAATCGGATCCACAGAAGCTTGGCAGCTGGCCGGATGCGCCTCGGTACTGCGCCGTCATGTACTGGACCACTGCACTCTTCTGCTCACAAAAGCGTGCTAGCATGTGCAGCGTAGAATTCCAGCGCGTAGGGACATCACACAGCAAGCGATGGTGGGGGAGATTGAAGCGCTCCTGCATCTTGGCGAGTGCCCCCGAAGCAGTACTGGAATTTCTACAATGTTTGGCCACTCGACGCACCTTCAACAGAAGATCGGCCACGCCTGGGTATGTCCTCAGGAACCGCTGAACTACTAGGTTCATCACGTGCGCCAGGCAAGGGATGTGTGTCAGCTTAGCCAACCTTAAAGCGCGAATGAGATTACTCCCATTATCACACACAACCATGCCCGGTTTCAAGTCCAGCGGTGCCAGCCACAAATCCGTCTGTTCCTTTATTTCCTTCCAAATTTCCTCCCCTGTGTGCTGCTTATCCCCAAGGCAGATCAGCTTCAGCAACGCTTGCTGACGCATGCCAACAGCTGTGCTGCACTGCTTCCACGATCCTACTGCTGCTGGGTTAGCGTTTCCGGATGAGGTACAGCTTTGAGATGCGTTGGAGGAGAAGGAGTCAGAGAGGTAGGTGCTGCTGTTGTTATCCAGTGGGAGGGACGGCGGTGCAGCTGTTTGCGGCGTGGGCAACACCCGCGCCGTAGCAGGTGAGGAATCGCTGCCAGGCTCCACAAGGTTCACCCAGTGCGTGGTAAGGGAGATGTATCGACCCTGGCCGAACGCACTCGTCCAAGTGTCAGTGGTGAGGTGAACCTTGCAGGCAACGGCATTCTTCAAGCTTCGGGTTATTTTGCTGACCACGTGCTCATGCAACTCAGGCACTGCAGAGCGCGCAAAGTGGTAGCGGCTGGGAACCACGTAACGTGGGATGGCCACTGACATCATGCCCTTGAAGCTGTTTGTCTCCACCACTCGATATGGCAGCATTTCGCAGGCCAGAAGCTTGGCTATGCTGGCTGTTACTGCCACGGCCCGGGGGTCATTTGCTGGCAATTTCCTCTTGCGCTCAAACATCTCCGACACAGACAACTGAACCGTAGCGCTGCACACGGAAGGGCTGTTGGTTGTTGTGTTTGATGAACACTGGGAGACCTCAAGAGCACTACTCCGGAAAGTGACAGTGTCAGCGTCGTCTGATGTTTGTGAATGTTGTGAACCACGCAATGGCTGGGCTACTGCTGCTGCTGAGGCGGGTCTGGTGGTGAGTTTGGTGAACCCAAGGGAGGTAGTGTTGCTGGTACCCTGTCCTGCCGCGTTTGCCCACAGAGTGGGATGTTTGGATAGCATGTGGCAGCTCATGCTGGTGGTGGAGAGGTTGTTAATACTTTTCCCCCTGCTCAGGCGAGTCTTGCACACCTTGCAAATCGCCATGGTAACATCCTCAGTGCAGTCTTCAAAGAAAGCCCAGACTTTGGAGCACCTGCCTCCTTGCTGGCGATTTCTGTTTCCTCCTCTTTTGCCTCTCACTCTAACTTCCACGCTTGTGGTGCCTGAAATTGCGCGCCGCCTACCTTGTGGCACAAGGCGAACTCGTGCAGCAGTGGGTTCTTCAACAGACTCATCTGTGCTGCTGCTACGACGGCGATGTTCTCGTTCACAAATAAAATCTGGGTCTCTGTCCACATTGTCCATACCCTCCTCTTCCATCTCCTCAAACTCGTCATATGTCATTGTGGGGGGCCGCCGCCGTGGAGTAGAGCTCCCCAGAACAACCTCTGCGCAGCTCACTCCAACGTCGTCTTCCAGATCTTGTCGGCCGACCTCCTGCAACTGCAACCCCTCCTGCCCAACTTGCTCTGGGATTTGGGTTTCCGAGTCCTCCTCGGACTCGCCTTGTATTTCAGTGCGCGGTGCATTTCCCACAGTTAATGGTTGTGAATCCGGGCACAACATTTCTGGCTGTTCCTCCATTGACCTTTCATAGGTGGAAGTTTGTTGGGCTGGGAATAGCTCCTGCGAATACCCCATTGTGTCCTGAGGTAATTCATAGGACTGGTTATCTGGCAGTTGTGTGCGTGGTGTCGCTGCCGGTTGTGTCAGCTTTGTGCCCACTGGCTCCTTGTAACTGGCTGAGGACTCGGACCTCGTGCGTGATGTGCTGGTGCTGCTTAACCCACTGCTGGACGCTTGAGAGGTCATCCAAGTAATTATCTGGTCCTGTTCTTTTGGATTTGTGAGGGTTGTTGTCCTGGACAACATGGGCGGTATTGAGTGGGTTTTCTTGGGTGCTCCCCTGTGGCCTGTACGTGAACCGTCAGGGGAAACACCTCTTCCCTTGCCCCTTCCTCTTTCACCGGATTTCTTCCTCATTTCACTTATCCTTACAGTACACGCTGACTGGCAGCAGTACAGTGGCAGTACAGAAATGCTATACAGTACCACTATTCCCAGCAGCGACACAGAGCACAATGCTATACAGTGGCGGGTGAGCGGTGTACTACTGTTCCCAGGCCCAGCAGACACAGAGTGGAAGTAAACACAATGCTATATAGTCTGGCTGAGCGGTGTACACAGAGTGGCAGTACACACAATGCTATATAGTCTGGCTAAGCCGTGTACACAGAGTGTCAGAAAACACAATGCTATATATAGCGTGGCTGAGCGAGGTGCACAGTGGCAGTACACACAATGCTATATTAGTCAGGCTAAGCCGTGTACACAGAGTGTCAGAAAGCACAATGCTATATATAGCGTGGCTGAGCGAGGTGCACAGTGGCAGTACACACAATGCTATATAGTCAGGCTAAGCCGTGTACACAGAGTGTCAGAAAACACAATGCTATATATAGCGTGGCTGAGCGAGGTGCACAGTGGCAGTACACACAATGCTTTATAGTCAGGCTGAGCCGTGTACACAGAGTGTCAGTAAACAATGGTATATAGTCTGGCTGAGCGGTGTACACAGAGTGTCAGTAAACAACGGTATATAGTCTGGCTGAGCGGTGTACACAGAGTGGCAGTAAACACAATGCTATATATAGCGTGGCTGAGCGAGGTGCACAGTGGCAGTACACACAATGCTATATATAGCGTGGCTGAGCGAGGTGCACAGTGGCAGTACACACAATGCTATATATAGCGTGGCTGAGCGAGGTGCACAGTGGCAGTACACACAATGCTATATTAGTCAGGCTAAGCCGTGTACACAGAGTGTCAGAAAACACAATGCTATATATATAGCGTGGCTGAGCGAGTTTCTTCTTATCATGCCTAAAGTGACTTTAGGCGTGATAAGGGCCTTTTCACCATGGTGCTAACACTTTGCACCGCTTTGTGAATCGAGCCCATAGCGTGGCTGAGCGAGGTGCACAGTGGCAGTACACACAATGCTATATATAGCGTGGCTGAGCGAGGTGCACAGTGGCAGTACACACAATGCTATATTAGTCAGGCTAAGCCGTGTACACAGAGTGTCAGAAAACACAATGCTATATATATAGCGTGGCTGAGCGAGGTGCACAGTGGCAGTACACACAATGCTATATATAGCGTGGCTGAGCGAGGTGCACAGTGGCAGTACACACAATGCTATATATAGCGTGGCTGAGCGAGGTGCACAGTGGCAGTACACACAATGCTATATTAGTCAGGCTAAGCCGTGTACACAGAGTGTCAGAAAACACAATGCTATATATATAGCGTGGCTGAGCGAGGTGCACAGTGGCAGTACACACAATGCTATATATAGCGTGGCTGAGCGAGGTGCACAGTGGCAGTACACACAATGCTATATATAGCGTGGCTGAGCGAGGTGCACAGTGGCAGTACACACAATGCTATATATAGCGTGGCTGAGCGAGGTGCACAGTGGCAGTACACACAATGCTATATTAGTCAGGCTAAGCCGTGTACACAGAGTGTCAGAAAACACAATGCTATATATATAGCGTGGCTGAGCGAGGTGCACAGTGGCAGTACACACAATGCTATATATAGCGTGGCTGAGCGAGGTGCACAGTGGCAGTACACACAATGCTATATATAGCGTGGCTGAGCGAGGTGCACAGTGGCAGTACACACAATGCTATATTAGTCAGGCTAAGCCGTGTACACAGAGTGTCAGAAAACACAATGCTATATATAGCGTGGCTGAGCGAGGTGCACAGTGGCAGTACACACAATGCTATATATAGCGTGGCTGAGCGAGGTGCACAGTGGCAGTACACACAATGCTATATATAGCGTGGCTGAGCGAGGTGCACAGTGGCAGTACACACAATGCTATATATAGCGTGGCTGAGCGAGGTGCACAGTGGCAGTACACACAATGCTATATTAGTCAGGCTAAATTATATATGCTCAGCGCAGAGTCCAAAAACAAAAGACGAGTCTTCAGCAAAGGATAAAAGCAGGCAAATCTCCACCACAATAAATATTGGGTTCACGGCACAGCTCTGCAATCATGGATACCCAAAAAAGGAAAGAGGCTTACCAGCTGGTGACAACCCACATTATAAGGTTGTATCAACGCTTTGGTAGGACATCAGGAAGCAACAGTCTGTCCAGGATCCACCAATTCAGCAATGATTCCTCTCACGAATGGATATCAGTAAACATCATAAAAAACAAACAAACGGCAACTATACGGGGCCCATGCAATGGGAACCCCGAGAAAGTTGCACACGTGTATGGGTCAGCGGTAAAGGACAGTATGAAGGTGCCGCCTGTCTCCTTCCCGACCGGTTTCGCAAACTAGCGTCATCAGGGGATGACGCTAGTTTGCGAAACCGGTCGGGAAGGAGACAGGCGGCACCTTCATACTGTCCTTTACCGCTGACCCATACACGTGTGCAACTTTCTCGGGGTTCCCATTGCATGGGCCCCGTATAGTTGCCGTTTGTTTGTTTTTTGTTTACTGATATCCATTCGTGAGAGGAATCATTGCTGAATTGGTGGATCCTGGACAGACTGTTGCTTCCTGATGTCCTACCAAAGCGTTGATACAACCTTATAATGTGGGTTGTCACCAGCTGGTAAGCCTCTTTCCTTTTTTGGGTATCCATGATTGCAGAGCTGTGCCGTGAACCCAATATTTATTGTGGTGGAGATTTGCCTGCTTTTATCCTTTGCTGAAGACTCGTCTTTTGTTTTTGGACTCTGCGCTGAGCATATATAATTTATCTGTTTGTGAACTCTGGACATCGTTCTTCTCTCAGCAGCGGCCACTTTGTTTCCTTGGCGCTGATACACATATGCAAACTATATTAGTCAGGCTAGCCTAAGCCGTGTACACAGAGTGTCAGAAAACACAATGCTATATATATAGCGTGGCTGAGCGAGGTACACAGTGGCAGTAAACAATGCTATATATAGTGTGGCTGAGCGAGCGGTGTACTACTGTTCCCAGCAGCGACACACAATGACTGGGGGGGACCCTGGCTAGCGTGGCTGGAGAGCGAACTACCCTGCCTGCCTACCCAAAGCTAAACCCACAGACAAATGGCGGAGATATGACGTGGTTCGGGTATTTATTTACCCGAACCACGTGACCGTTCGGCCAATCAGAGCGCTAGCCGAACGTTCGGGGAACGTTCGGCCATGCGCTCTTAGTTCGGCCATGTGGCCGAACGGTTTGGCCGAGCACCGTCAGGTGTTCGGCCGAACTCGAACATCACCCGAACAGGGTGATGTTCTGCAGAACCCGAACAGTGGCGAACACTGTTCGCCCAACACTACACACAGCATCTCTGCCTGCACGCTGTGTGACTGCCTGCCCCAAGACTAAGTTGCTACCCACACAGCATCTCAGCCTGCACGCCGTGTGACTGCCTGCCCCAAGACTAAGTCGCTCCCCACACAGCACCTCTGCCCGCAAGCCGCTTGACTGCCTTCTCCACCACCACCAACAGGGTCCAGGACTCCAGGTGGATTCCTGAATTTATAATAATTTTTCTGGTGCATGTACATGCCTGCCTAATTTTTCTGGCTGCACTGCAGCTGCAACAACAAAACAAAAGGCATGTACATGTGCCAATTCCCCTTCGTGATCATTACCTTGCCGTGGTGAAGGGGCTTGCGTATCACAATGAAGCAATGACCGCCGGCTATTTGAGTGTCTCGGGGGGGGGGGGGTGCACACCCAAGATAATAAGGTTGTTGCTTCATTGTGGACAGACCAAATTTGATCAGCTGGACAGTCAGTGTTGTCCTATCATTGAGCTACCACAGCCCGGCGTCCATATGGGCTTGAAAACCACCACGGCCTGCACTCTGGCCATGGTGCGCACCAGTCTAGCACGGCCGTTACTACACAAACAGCTGTTTGTGGTGCGTTACACAGTGAGTTTGGTGTGTCAGTGTGAAGCAGTACTCTAATTACACTCCCTGATTGATGTATACACATGCAAGATGTTTTAAAGCACTTGCATTTTAGCATTCAATGTGATTTCTGCCCTTAAAACGCTGCATTGCATCAAATCCAGATTTGCATCCAGAAACCCCCCTTCCTGATGCCTAAGCCTACCCCTTCCTGATGCCAAACCCCTCCTTCCTGACAAATAACCCTAAGACCCTCCTTCCTGATGCCTAACCCTAAAACCCCCCTTTCTGACACTTAACCCTAAAACCCCCCCTTCTTGATGCCTAACCCTAAAACCCCCTTCCTGACACCTAATCCTAAAACCACTCTTCCTGACTAGGGATGATCGGAACCAGCAAATTCCGTTCCGCCGGAAATTACGGATTCCGTCAATGATAAATTCCGGCGCTATGAAAATTCCATCAGATTTTTATGAAATTCTGTGGAATTCCGTAGGAAATTTTTAAAATCTCTCTCTCTTTCTCTCTCTCTCTCTCTCTCTCTCTCTCTCTCTTCCATCCATCCATCCTCTTGTATCATCCGGTAGGGAATTGCAGTTTTTCAAAACAGCTTACATACCATGGCTGGGATTTGAACCCAGGTCTCAGTGTGTAGTAGGTATCTGTCTTACCCCCTATACCACCAACCACACTACATGCTAAAGCCAGCCTACCATGTACCATTATGATCAATCCAATAGAAAAAGTAGCATGATTAAGGATTTGTACTTTTTTAAAATCCAGCTTACACACCGTGGCCAGGATTTGAACCCAGGTCTCAGTGTGTAGTAGGAATCTGACTTACCCCCTAGACCACCAACCACACTACATGCTAAAGCCAGCCTAGCATGTACCATTATGATCAATCCAATAGAAAAAGTAGCATGATTAAGAATTTGTACTTTTTCAAAAGCCAGCTTACATACCTTGGCTGGGATTTGCTACTTTTTCTATTGGATTGATCATAATGGTACATGCTAGGCTGGCATTAGCATGTAGCATGGTTGGTGGTCTAGTGGGTAAGTCAGATACCTACTACACACTGAGACCTGGGTTCAAATCCCAGCCAAGGTATGCAAGCTGGCTTTTGAAAAAGTACAAATTCTTAATCATGCTACTTTTTCTATTGGATTGATCATAATGGTACATGCTAGGCTGGCTTTAGCATGTAGTGTGGTTGGTGGTCTAGGGGGTAAGTCAGATACCTACTACACACTGAGACCTGGGTTCAAATCCTGGCCACGATGTGTAAGCTGGCTTTTAAAAAGTACAAATCCTTAATCATGCTACTTTTTCTATTGGATTGATCATAATGGTAAATGCTAGGCTGGCTTTAGCATGTAGTGTGGTTGGTGGTCTAGGGGGTAATTTGATTTGATTAGAACCCAGGTCTCAGTGTGTAGTAGGTATCTGTCTTAACAGATACCTACTACACACTGAGACCTGGGTTCAAATCCCAGCCATGGTATGTAAGCTGTTTTGAAAAACTGCAATTCCCTACCGGATGATACAAGAGCATGGATGGGAGGAGGAGGAGGAGGAGGAGGGAGATTTTTCGGAAAATTCCACGGAATTCCGTTTGAGTGGCTTAGCAATTCCGTTCCGACTGCCGGAATCGGAATTGACCTAATTCCGGCCGGAATCACGGAATTAACAATTCCGCCGAATCCAGCGAGCATCCCTATTCCTGACGCCTAACCCTAAAACGCCCCTTCCCTGACACCTAACCCCTAAAAACCGCTTTTCCTGACACCTAACCCTAAAATCCGACTTCCTCACACCTAACCCTAAAACACTGCTTCCTGACACCTAACACTAAAACCCCCCTTCCTGATGCCTAACACTAAAACTTCCCTTCCTGACGCCTAATCTTAAAGCCCCATTTACTGACACCTAACCCTAACCCTCCCCCCCCCTCTTTCTGACACCTAACCCTAAAACCCCCTTTCCTGATGCCTAACTTTCAGACACTCCTTACTGATGCCTAACCCCTAAACCCTCTTCCTGACACCTAACCTTAACTGCCTCCACACATCCGTACCCGTGCCACACGTTCCTACCCGTACAAAAAAAAACTATACATTTTTTAAAATATTACATTACTAAAAAATGATACATTTAACAATTTCAAAACATTATTTTTCAAAACTTAAAGACTTTGGATGGGCGGCCCTGTCGCAAACTTTTTATCTGCCGCCCAAATTTCTGCATACATATATATATATATATATATGTATATATATATATATATATAATATATATACCGAGGGGCTGCAGCACACGACAGGAAAACAGTGACAGGGGCTCTTGGTTACGCTTCAACGCATTTAAGCTCACCAACTGCGTCGAAGTGTCCCCGATCTGGTGGGTCCTACTCTAACCAGGCAAAAAATGCTAGTTTTAATCAGTGTTCTAGTGGGAACCATGCCAAAAGCCCAGGGGTCAACTAAATGAGAGAAATTAAATTAAAAACATCTCACCTAGTCACCTTCTACTAGCTACTAACTTAACTGTGCTAGAGGTGGGCGTGGCTATGCACGCTCACAGGGAAAAATAATATATGTCAGGGGATGAGCAGCACAAACCAAATGTTATGCAATACTATGCAAAGCATGCACGCAGCACTGGAGAACCCCAATCTCCATAAGAAATATATAAATACAGAGGGTGCTGCAGCAGACAACAGGAAAACAGTGACAGGGGCTCTTGGTATATATATATATATATATATGTATATATATATATATATATATATATATATATATATATATATATATATATATATATATATATATAGTGTATGTATGTGTTTTACTATAATCATTACTGTAAATATTTTTTCAGTTCCATTTAGCCCCCAATTCATGACGATAGTTATTGTTTAGACTTGGTGACTGACCTCTAAAGCTGTCCGAAATTCCCCACTTTTTTATTATATTTCAACATTGTGTCTGCATAAGGAATGTTGAAAAAAAAACTACACACACAGACGCACACATTTTTTTTTCCAATATTCCTTATGCAGGCACAGTTTTGAAATAAAATAAAAAAGTGGGGTATTTCGGACAGCTTTAGAAGTCGCTCACCAAACGGTTAATCCCCCTCGCTAGTTATGACATCGGCTAAAAAAAATAAATAGACTTTCTTTTATAGCGAGCGAGTAATCGGAAATGATGTAGTATCTCTGCGCTATGACAGCACACGCCTCCTTCATCACCTAGAATCTGGCACCCACACGTTCTCACAACAATCCCTCCAGAGCCAGGGCAGCCTGCTCCCATTTGGAACCCGCCGCGGCCAGACATATCGGCGACAGCGCAGCTAACCTGCGAAAACACTGGCAGCAGAAAACACTGATTTGTTTGCCCTTGTGGGGTCGGGAAGGGGGGGGGGGGTTTGAAGTGAACTAATAATTAAAAAAAAGTCCGATTTAATTTCCCAGTTAATTTCTCTCTTCAATTTTTCTTATTTCTTTCTCCATTTTTTTACCCCTAGAAATTGTTGGTAGCAGCCGTCCCTCTCGGTAATTAGTGTTACCTCACTCTCTTGTTTACACAGATTTAAACAATTTAAAGGGAATACGCCGCAGCGAGTTACACGAAACATGTGGTGCGGCGAAACTGCAGCATGTGTGACGGCGCTGGGGTAATATACGAGCAGATTAAATATATTGCTGAGGTAAAAAAAAAAATAAAATAAAAAATACAGCGTTCTATTTTTCCAAACAGGTAGTTGGGTTGTTCTGAGATGGGGAACATACGAGAGCTAGCAATCCTGGCCTGTAATTAAACAACAAATTCTAGCATTAAAGGGAATCTGAAGTGAAATAAACTTAAGATATAATGATTTGTATGTGTGGTACAGCTAAGAAATAAATCATTATTAGCAAAGAAACAAGTCATATATTGTTTCCAGTACAGGAAGAGTTAAGAAACTTCAGTTGTTATCTATGCAAAAGAGCTTACCTGAGCTCTTTATAAAGTCCTGGACTGCACTGTCTTTTGAAGCTCTTATCTCAACTGTCTCTCATTGTTTCTTTCTTTATAGTTTTTCTGCAGAGAAAAGTTCAAAGTTTCATTAGCCTGCTCGGTAAAATCATTTAAAATGCTGAGTGTATTGTGGAAACTGCAACTATTAGAGAATGATGCAATGTTATACAAAAAAAAAGCTGTACGTAAAAATAAAAATGACACTATTTTCTTTGCTACTAATGTTCTTTTAATTATCCGTACTACACAACCAATTCATTATATCATGAGTTTTATTTCACTGCAGAGTCACTTTAAAGAGAAACTGTAACCCAGGACTGAACTTCATCCCAATCAGTAGCTGATACCCCCTTTCCCATGAGAAATCTATTCCTTTTCTCTAATAGATCATCAGGGGGCGCTGTATGGCTGATATTGTGGTGAAACCCCTCCCACAGTGTGATGTCAGGACCATGGTCCTGACAGTTTCCTGTCTGTGAATCTCATTGCATTGTGGGAAATAACAGCTGTTTACAGCCGGGTCCAACTGCAAAAAAAAATAAACAGCATCTCCTTCCACTGACATCACTTGCCAGCAGTAAAAATGTCACCATGTGATAAATATCAGAATGTAAATCAGGGAGAGGAAAGATTTTACAATGAACAAACACTGACTAAATCATTTATACATAATTATTGTGAAAATTAAGCACTTTTGTTAATTACGTTATTTGCACCGGAGTTCCTCTTTAAGTGGCAAAGTTGTCCAACTCTTACCTGGGTCGGCTCAGAATATAGGAAAAATCATTGAAACATTAACTTGAAGGACGAAGCGCAGTAGTCCTATGACACGGCTTGGAACGCAGCGTGAGACGCAACGTGGGATGGTTTTAAAAAGATGGCTTCTGGGTACGTTTAACCCCTTCCCCCCGCCCAGGTGCACTAATTAGCTCAATTAAATACGAATGAAACTCATTCGGATTTCATCCGGAGCTCATTGCTGGTTGCTAAAGCTGGCCACTAACGGTCCAATTTCTAGCGAAAAATCGTTCGAGCGATCAGAATTTCTGATCGGACGAAAAATCGTTCACTACACCATCAACTAACCAATCATTGCTTCCTGTCTATCACGACCACCAAGAAAATCCAAATTTTCGTTCGACGAAAATTCATTCGGGCGACATTTTTTTCACTCATTCATAATCGATTGTGTCCACCAATGGAGATTATTTACAACCAATCCGATCAGAATTTCTGATCGCTCAAACGATTTTTCGCTAGAAATTGGACCGTTAGTGGCCAGCTTTAGTCTAACGGTCGTTTAGAAGGCTAGCTGATATCTTACTATTCTGGCAGTTAGACTTAGCAACTGTGGTTCAGGAAATGCTTTTGAAAACAAAGTAAACCCTGAGAATAGATATGACCCTTGGTTTACTTAAAGAGAAACCATGACCAAGAATTGAACTTCATCCCAATCAGTAGCCGATACCCCCTTTCCCGTGAGAAATCTTTTCCTTTTCACGAACAGACCATCAGGGGGCGCTGTATGGCTGATAATGTGGTGAAACCCCTCCCACAAGAAACTCTAAGGACCATGGTACTCCTGGCAGTTTCCTGTCTGTGAACCTTGTTGCATTGTGGGAAATAGCTGTTTACAGCTGTTTCCAACTGCCAAAACAGCAAGCAGCAGCTACATCACCTGCCAGCAGTAAAATGTCACCATGTGATAAATGTCAGAATGTAAATCAGGGAGAGGAAAGATTTTACAATGGGCAAACACTGACTAAATCATTTATACATAATTATTGTAAAAATGAAGCACTTTTTTATTACATTATTTTCACTGGAGTTCCTCCTTAAAGCTTACATAGACTAAAGGTAGCCATACATCTGATCCAATCAACAAAGCGATCAAATTTATTAACTACCTCAAGACCGCGTCACGCCAATGGGCGTCACTGCTTGGGCAGCCCCAGGACAGCCTAACGCCAATTGGCGTCAAGTCCTGGGGCTGGCTACTGCAGCAGGAGATTGCGAGCAGGCTGCAGGTGCATCTCCTGCTTGGTAGGCTCCACTCCGCCTTTAGTCTCCCAGCGGTGGAGACTGGCGGAGACTGTTAGACGGCGCCGCCTTTTAACATGGTACAGCGCTGCAATCTACAGCAGTGCTGTACTGGGGACAAGACAGCGATCGGCTGTGATAGGCTGGCCGGGAGAGGAAGGGAGGGAGGGTTGGAAAAATAAAAGAAAAATATGTTTATTTATAAAAAAAAGAACAAATATTTGTAAAAAAAAAAACTGAAAAAACTTTAGACCCCACCAACAGAGCTTTCTGTTGGTTGGGTCAGAAACCTCTGTTGGTGGGGAGAAAAGGGGGGGGGGGGGGATCACTTGTGTGCTGTGTTGTGCGGCCCTGCAGCTTGGCCTTAAAGCTGCAGTGGTCCCATTTCAGTAAAAATGGCCTGTTTTTTTTTTTTTGAGTGGGGGGGGGGGGGTTAGCATTGTGGTCCTCAAGTGGTTAAAGGAATACTATCGATTCACATATTTTTTTCAATTGACACAGGAATTGTTTGGGAAGTGCTGCTAAGTACTGGTGTATACATTTTAGTAGCAACTTCTTTGTTTACTGTTAGCAAAATACATTCAAAGTTTACTGACGCCAAAACTGAGGGCTGACTGAGCCATGAGGAGAGGGGAAATTCCCCTCACACTTGATCAGGTAACTCTATGTGTAGCTCTGTGTGTGACAGAGAGAGAGACAGGACACAGGAGCTGCAGCTGTTGGGAGCTCTGTTTCTGACTGAAGTGTCTGAAGAGAGCAGAGGAAATGTAACTAATTGTCACAGCTTTTTCATACTGTTTTTGCTTTCAGAGTTTGATATGTTTGATATTTGCTTTCTGTAGTCTGATATGCAACTCTGGCTGTGCATTGAAGCAGACACCCCTTCTGCAATTGATTTGTTCCAATATAGCTAAATCCTACCCTCAATAAATTACAGCTTTTGCCTCTGATATTTAACATGAAAAGTAGGAAAATGTTTACACAGCTACTTAGACATTATTTGTACATTGTCATTTTAGATCACTTGGGGATCGATAGTATTCCTTTAACCTCCTTGCTGGTCTAATTCTCCCCGGCAAGGAGGCAGCGCAGCACTTTTTTTTTATCTATTTATTTTCCAAATCATGTCGCGAGCCGAGGGCTCGCTACATGATAGCCGCTGAGCGGCGGCATCCCCCCACCCACTCCGATCGCCTTCGGCGATCAGAGTAAGCAGGAAATCCCGTTCTGAACGGGATTTCCTGCTGGGCTTCCCCGGTCGCCATGGCGACCGGGCGGGATGACGTCACCGACTGATTGGCCAGGCTGCGCAGGGGTCTGGGGCGGGGGGGGGGTGGCGGCTCGGCGCGGCGGGTAGCGGCGGATCGGCGACGAGCGGCAGCGATCGAATGTTACAACCAGCTAGCAAAGTGCTAGCTGCTTGTAACAAAAAAAAAAATGCAAATCGGCCCAGCGGGGCCTGAGAAATCCTCCTGCGCAGGTTACCCCGAGCTGAGCTCGGGATAACCGGCAAGGAGGTTAAAGAATCAATTTCAGTATGGTTATTATTATTATTATTATTTATTGTATTTACTTATGGTTGATTGAAAGTCGATCGACTAGTGGCCGACACACAACAAACGATTCACCTTCACATTCAATCTGACCGATGTTGTGTCTCTAATGCTCCGAATGCAGAAATCGATTCAGAGCCTATCGAATGATACGTCAACAGTAGCCGATTCCTGTGCAATCGACCGATATCTTGCATCCTGCTCGATAGAATAAGCTGATGGATTCCACATGGAATCAGCCACTTTTCATCGATTGGGAATTCTGGAACATACTCAATTCTCTCTAGAGTCTATAAAATGATCAAATAGTCGATCGTACAGCCAAATCGCTAGATGTACGGCCACCTTTAGGCTGACATGGAGAGTTTTTTTACAGACCCTATCCTGTTCAGTGTATGCTCTTGGAGCCTGGAAACAGTTAACTGTATGTTACTGAGTGGGGGGGGCGGGGTCACAATGACTCCCGGGGGGGGGGGGGGGGGGGGGAGAGTAGCGCCGCCACTGGACATGAGGAGAATTTTGCCCAAAAGTGGCATAGACAGCAACAAAAAGATAAAATAAACAGAACTACTCAACGGAAACTGCTTTAGGTCATGTGATTGAGGATTAAACAATTCATTTTAGCAGCAGATGCCTCTTACGGCACGGAGGGTGAGATTTGGGTGCTGCGATTAGTGAGATGAGAGGGTGTATTCAGGACTGTCCTGGAGCTGCTGATCTCCTACAGGAATTCCATGACCCTTTGCTAAATATATCGGCCTGTACTGCGGGCAGAATTGGTTTTGGAAATGGCTCTCTCTGTATTTTTTTTACTCTTCTTACTCATGAAATGAGGTCTCCCCCGGGACCGGCAGGAGACTGAGGTTGCTCCACCTGAAGCTGTCTTGGGACGCAGCCCACAAAAAGGGGAAACAAAAAATAACACTGGCCGGCCAAAAATATCAAACGGTGCCTCGCTGCTGCTGCTGATCAGCCGGGTCCACCCGCACCCTGTCTGCCATCCAAGTGGGCACGCTGCCCCTCCTCCCCCTCCCTACATCCATCAGGTACTTGTTATGTGGGGGCTCTGAGGCTCCTGGGCCCGGGAAGGGGTCTTACTGGGGATGAATGTCTCCGTAAACAAAACAACTTCACCGTTTAGCTTCCAGGATGAGTGAAGCTGGCAGAGGAGAGGGGAAGCAGGAGATTTGGGCGCATGAGACAAGTGGACAAAAAGGGCGCCCCGTTCACTCCTATTATAAATATCGTTTACCGGGCGCCGAACAGGGAAAAAAAGGCGCCGGAGATTATTAACGTTTTAACAAACGGCGCCCGGAGATTTTTAAGGTTTTATAACTATGTTTGTGATGATTTAACTTTACAAAATGAGCCGGTGACAAATAACGTTTATAAAGATACTAAATCACTATTTCTAAAACATTTCTAAAACATTATTTTTCGCCCCAAAAAAATAATTACATTTTTTTATTTACATTTTTTATTTATTAATGTCTGTAAAACATTATTATCCATAGGGGGTTTTAGGTTTAGGCACCAACAGGGGGGTCTTAGGTTTAGGCACAAACAGGGAGGTCTTAGGTTTAGGCACCAACTGGGGGGTCTTAGGTTTAGGCACAAACAGGGAGGTCTTAGGTTTAGGCACCAACTGGGGGGTCTTAGGTTTAGGCACCAACAGGGGGGTCTTAGGTTTAGGCACCAACAGGGGGGTCTTAGGTTTAGGCACCAACAGGGGGGTCTTAGGTTTAGGCACCAACTGGGGGGTCTTAGGTTTAGGCACCAACTGGGGGGTCTTAGGTTTAGGCACCAACAGGGGGGTCTTAGGTTTAGGAACCAACAGGGGGGTCTTAGGTTTAGGCACCAACTGGGGGGTCTTAGGTTTAGGAACCAACAGGGGGGTCTTAGGTTTAGGAACCAACAGGGGGGTCTTAGGTTTAGGCACCAACAGGGGGGTCTTAGGTTTAGGAACCAACAGGGGGGTCTTAGGTTTAGGAACCAACAGGGGGGTCTTAGGTTTAGGCACCAACTGGGGGGTCTTAGGTTTAGGCACCAACAGGGGGGGTCTTAGGTTTAGGCACTAACAGGGGGTCTAGGGGTTAGGGATAGGTACAGGGAGGGTTTTAACAAACGTAAATATAAGTTTCACTTTACAAACAGGGAAGATTAACGTTTTACGAATTGCCGATCTCATACACATTATTTAGTGATTTATAAATTCTTAAAACACTATTTCTAAACGAAATTCTACACAATATTTCAATAAACGATAATACTGTTTATCGTTTACACCACGCGCCCTTTTTTCCCGACGCCCTTTTTTGATGTACACGAGGAGAGGAAGGTTTTTCAGTGAATAACTAACCATAGATGACAGGAGAGCACTGGACAGCCTATACTGTGCTCATCACCAATTCACGAGCCTCCTAATGTCCAGGAGAAACTAATCCCCAATATCATGTCAATAGGGCAGCACGGTGGTGTAGTGGTTAGCACTCTTGCCTTGCAACGCTGAGTCCCCGATTCCAATCCCAGCCAGGTCAACACCTGCAAGGAGTTTGTATGTTCTCCCCATGTCTGCGCGGGTTTCCTCCGGGTAGTCTGGTTTCCTCCCACATCTCAAAAACATACAGATAAGTTAATTGGCTTCCCCCTAAATGGGCCCTAGACTACGATACATGCACTACATGATACATACATACAGCGCAGTTTCTAGGCTAAAATGCACCCAGGGCGGGGGTGTAAAAATTGCGCCCCCCCCGGTATAGGTAGCCAGCTATAGATCCCCCCGAGTATAGGTGGCCAGGCATAGGTGAGCCAGTAAAGTTGCCCCCAGTATAGGTTAGCCAGGTAGGTGCCTCCAGTATAGTTGCCCCCAGTATATGTTAGATAAGCAGGCACCCCCCGGTATAAGTTAGATAAGTAGGTGCCCCCAGTACAGGTTAGCTAGGTAGGTGCCTCCAATATAGGTAGCCAGTATAGTTGCCCCCAGCATAGGTTAGATAGGTAGGTGCCTCCAGTATATGTTAGTTAGGTAGGTGCCCCCAGTATAGGTAGCCAGTATAGTTGCCACCTGTATAGGCTAGTTAGGTAGGTAGGTGCCCCCAATACAGGTTAGATAAGTGCCCCCAGTATAGGTTAGATAGGTAGCTGCCCCCCAGTATAGGTTAGATAGGTAGCTGCCCCCCCAGTATATGTTAGATTAGGTAGCTGCCCCTCAGTATAGGTTAGATTAGGTAGGTGCCCCCAGTATAGGTTAGATAGGTAGCTGCCCCCCCCAGTATAGGTTAGATAGGTAGCTGCCCCCCAATACAGGTTAGATAAGTAAGTGCCCCCAGTATAGGTTAGATAGGTAGCTGCCCCCCAGTATAGGTTAGAATAGGTAGGTGCCCCCCAGTATAGGTTAGATAGGTAGGTAGGTAGGTGCCCCCAGTATAGGTTCGATTAGGTAGGTGCCCCCCTGTATAGGTTAGATAGCTGCCCCCAGTACAGGTTAGATTAGGTAGGTGCCCCCCAGTACAGGTTAGATTAGCTAGCTGCCCCCCAGTATAGGTTAGATAGGTAGCTGCCCCCCAGTATAGGTTAGATAGGTAGCTGCCCCCCAGTACAGGTTAGAATAGGTAGGTGCCCCCCAGTACAGGTTAGATTAGCTAGCTGCCCCCCAGTATAGGTTAGATAGGTAGCTGCCCCCCAGTATAGGTTAGATAGGTAGCTGCCCCCCAGTTTAGGTTAGATAGGTAGCTGCCCCCCAGTTTAGGTTAGATAGGTAGCTGCCCCCGAGTACAGGTTAGATTAGGTAGGTGCCCCCCAGTATAGGATAGATAGGTAGCTGCCCCCCAGTATAGGATAGATAGGTAGCTGCCCCCGATCGCCGCTCACTAGCCGCTGGTCTCCTCCTCTGCAATGTAGCCGCTGATACACACGCTGCTTCCTGTTTACACAGGAAGCAGCGTGTGTATCAGCGGCTACATTGCAGAGAGGAGACCAGCAGGGCGTGAGCGGCGATCGGAACCAGGGAGGTGAGTAACTGTGTATAGCAGCGCTTCACCAGACGCAACTTGGTCTTGATCCGTCCCTGCCTGCCCGCTAACTCTGCTGCAGTCCGAGGAGGGAGCATGGAGGGCGGCCCGGGGAGAGGTTGGGCTGCCCTCCCCGCGGCTCCGGCTCCCACCCCCGCCATCACAGCGCCCCCCCTTCCTCTGCGTCCAGGGCAGCGGCACGGACCGCACGGCCCTGGAAACGGCCATGCATACATAGACATAGGAATATGGTAGGATTAGAGTGAGCCCCTCTGAGGGACAGTTCGTGATAAGACTATATACTCTGCATAATATGTTGGTGCTATATAAATACTTAAATAAATAAAATAAAATATCCTCCACTGACTCCCCGACTTAATCTATAACCTCCTTGATTCCTTAACATGAGCCTTATATAACATCTGCAACATTTTACCCATCTCCTCTCTAACCCCAGACCTCCTACCCTTCCCCCTCTCCTCTGCATACCACTAATCTTCATCCTTCACCTAACACAACCCCCCCCCCCCCTTCTCTCTCAAAATGTGCCCGTTATGGGTACAATTTCTTCACCAAACATGATCTTTCAATGCAATTTTTACGATCGAATTGTATAGAAAATTCCCCGTTTATGAAGGCAATCGATAGTGAACTTTTCTTTGGTCAATTGCTTTATAGCATAAAATCGATCTGAAAGTTGGAAAATATGATCGAATTTGAAGAAAAAAAATTGTTCAGTAAATGTGAACATTCAATAATTGCCTTCAGATTACTTACGATCTTTCAAATCGCATCGAAAGAAAGATTGTATTTAGTGAAAAATTGTACCGTTAATGAGCACCTTAACCCTTACCGCCGGGACCAGCGCTCCCATAGAGGCAAAGAGGGCCCCAGAGCCTACAGGGGCCCCAAAGGTGTCTCTACCCAACTTAGCGGTGCAGCCCTGGGACTCTGCAATGGAGCCTAAGGACTGACAGAGGGGCGCCCTCATCAGGACAGGGGAGATGCTACACTGCCGAAGACATTGCAGGGGCCCTGGAAGCACAGTTTAGTTGGGGGTGATCTGGGAGGAGGGGGCCATAGCTGGGTCAGGGGCCACTTTTTGGAGTGTCTGTCAGGGGCCCCTCGGTTGATTTGGCCCGGGGGCTCCTAGGTTAGAACCGGCCCTGCTTACTGCAATCCTTACCTACCCCCATCCTCTCATTAACATTTACCTTAATCTGTTACCTTTTCCACCCCTCCTCGATCTAATATTTACCTGAACCCCTGATCTGCCCTCTCATTTCTGCTGTATATTTATCTCTGGCCTACTTACCTTAAAGTAAACCTGCAGGGAAAAAGTGCCCCTGGGGGTAGTTACCTCAGGAAGGGGAAGCCTCTGGATACTAATGGGGCTTCCCCCTCCTCCTCAGGTCAGCTTGTTCTAGCGCTGCCCCCCACAATGTCACTATGGTTACATTCGGTGGTGGATGTAGGGGCACCGGCATCTTACCACTCGGTCTCCGGCAGAAACAGCTGAGCCTGATTGGGTCTGCTCTACTGCACAGGGGCAGGCGGCTCGCACCAGTGGACCCGATCATTCTCAGCTATTTCCACCGGAGCCCACCGGAAAGCCAATACTCCCCGACAAGCACAGACAAGGAGGTTTCTGGGGAAGCCGGGGCCGGATCCCCTCTACTGAGGAGGACAGGGGAAGCCTGGTTAGAGTCCAGAGGCTTCTCCCTCCCGAGGTAAGCAACCCCCCCCCCCAGGGGCACTTTTTCCTAGTAATGAACGTAATCAACAAATTACGATTTTGCTAAATTTCATATACATTTTTGCAATTACGCTTATACGTAATTACGATTTGAAAATTCACCACAGCTCTCCCTTCAACCGTTCGCTGCAGCTCTGTCCCGGTCCCCAGCGATGACGTCAGAGCGACCTCCAGGTCGGCCTGTACTGCGCCTGCGTGAGCGGCGCTGTCAATCACCGCCACGTGGGCCTGAGCGGACTGCGCAGGCGCAGTAGTTCCCGTACCTGCACAGTCCGCTCGGGCCCACGTGGCGGTGATTGACAGCGCCGCTCACGCAGGCGCAGTACAGACCGACCTGGAGGTTGCTCTGACGTCATCGCCGGGGACCGGGACAGAGCTGCGGCGAGGGACGTGCTGGGAGCTTGGGACTGGTGGAAGCCCCCGGTAAGTAGCACTTATTTTCTTTCAACATGCCTGATGACTCCTTTAAAGAGAGTCTGAAGCGAGAATAAATCCCGCCGCTAAACGGGCTTGAGGGTGAAGGGACCCCCGTTTAGCGGCGCGATAGCGGCGGATTAGCAGGGGCACACGTGCCCCTGCTAACTATGAGCTCTGAAGCGAGATTTATTCTCGCTTCAGAGTCTCTTTAAGCAGAATGTTGACTCCTTTAACACATAGCAATTTTGGTTGCTATTAACCTCTAAAGTTGGCACAAAATTATGCGAAATTTTGCAAAAAATTAAGCAAAAAATTACGCGAAATTTTTAAATACTACTATTACATATGAAATTACTTACGATTTTCTCTGAAATTTTGCATTACGATTACAATGCGTAATTGGGAATTTCAATGCGAAATTTCGCATATGTGAAATTTCGGTCCACCACTGCTTTTTCCCATCAAGTACACTTTAATGCCCCCACCTTCCCCTTCGTTACTCCCTAATGCTTTACCCCTTCTCTTCCTCCTCTCATCTAACAAACACCTTGATCCCTCCCCTTACCCTCTCTGCTTCCTTACACCTTCAGGGCTAGGACCCACTGCAGCCATTTTGGTCACATTATTGGACCGCAGACAATTGCCGGCAATTCCAAAAAATGCTTTGCCAATGAATGTCAATGGTGGTAACTCACATGAGCGATTGCAAACAGGGCTATTTCCCTGTCCATGCAGGACATGCAGCATTATGGGAGCGTTTGCGCTCCAATACTAAAGATACAAGCGTTGCAAAGTTGCTTTTGAATCACTTTTCAATGCAATTTTGCAGCAATTTGGGGGAAGAACGTTGTTGCTTTATTTCTTTTTAATAAAATGTAATACACTCACCAGGTGTTCCGATGTCAAGCTTCCACCCATAGCCCCACCCACTAGCACAAAGGGTCACAGGTGCTTCCTGATTGGAGCTAGAGAAACTCCTATGACCTCTTTCACTACGGGGTGGGGCCACAGGCTGGACATCGGTACACCGTCGGTAAGAATAATAAACTTTATTTACACACACACAAAAAAGAAAAAATTGTGCATCAGAAGTGCTGTAGAGTTCGCAGCTGGGACCCACAAGATCGCCGATAAGCCAGTGGATCCCTATGAGGGGGGTCCCAATAGCAGCATTGCGATTGTAGAGCAATTGCATCAACGGCTCTGGGAATCGACATGAGTTTGTGGCACTTCTGTTCAACAAAACCCAAAGGGTGCGTACACACACACAATTTTGATTGCCCAATTTTACCATTTCCTGTTGACCCTCTCATACTACAAGGTTGCGGTAAAATTGACCAATCATTGGCCAATCAATATTGAAGGTGTGTGTACCCGGCTTTATAAGGCAAGGGGGGCCTCTCAAGAGTTATCCAAGCTATATAGTTTTATTTGCGAGTGCGTAGCATAGGAGATGTCTGCAATACTTTTTAATTTAAAAAGTCACATGAAATAAAAGGCTATTCAGTTTCATTGTTCATTAACACTGAAAGCTGTACAGTCACATTTATGTTACCGTTGACATCCATGAAGACACCGGAGCTGACTGCGCTGTCTGGCTGGCCCGTCTCGAGCCCCATGGGTGACAGAGCTGCCTGGGGACAGTTACAAAACCTTGTGGGTAAGGCAATCCATAAACATGCAGCTTAAACTGTGTATTTAGTCCTTTGGCTTGGCGTCCAGTTATTAAACAAACAAAAACTAAGCTGAAAAACTTTTAAAAAAAAAGTTTTCAAACTTCTTTATTTTTTTTTAGACATTTAAATTATTATTATTTAAAAGTTTTTCTTTCCAGTGGAAATCTGAGTGTCACCTTGACCCCCCAAAGTCAACAGTTGATCTAAACCGCTTTGACAGGCTGAAATGCGTAAAAAGGTCGTCTGTTTTGTTTTTTTCTTGCGGCGTTTAACAAATGGCACCTTGCTGACACCCCGACCACAAGAATAATCGCCGGGAGCCAGAAATTTCCATCTCCTGAGAACGCCACATTCATCGCCACCCATTTTTATTAATATAATTTATCCCAGAACTTACCGAATCGCTTGGCTGCGCCTGACCCCGCTCCCTCCCACCGCGTCGGGGCTGTGAAACCAAACCTCAGGCTTCCCCAGGCAATCCACCATAAGCTGAAACCCAATCCGGCCTCGGACTTCGGTGAAAATTAAACCTTTTTAGAGGATTATGGATAAATGCAATAGGTTTTCTCTTCACCTAGCCGATGACAGATTCTCTCTTTCCTGCAATTTCCAGTGCGCTATTATTACACCACCTGTGCACCTGATTAACTTGTCCCCGACGCGCGACGTTAACTCTCCTGATCCCGGCACTGAAAGTTTTCGAGAGATGACAATGCTGAAAATTGTAACTTTGTCACAAAGCTGCCCCTTCCTGCAGAAATTGTATGGTTCTCCTTTTCTAGCGTGACCTCGCCGACTGTTTCTTCTGTGGGTTAATAAAGCTCTTTGAAACCATTTTTAATTATTATTAGTCTTTATTTATAATCATCAATATATGGACACATGGAGCAATGTGAACAGATTGATTAACATAGGATCCATTCACCTCCCTTAAAGGGAAGGTTCAGGGACAATAATAAAAAAAAAAAATTCAAATCCACTTACCTGGGGCTTCCTCCGCCCCGTAGCAGGCAGGAGGTGCCCTCAGCGCTGCTCCGCAGGCTCCCGGTGGTCTCTGGTGGCCGAGCCGACCTGGCCAGGCCGGCGGCCAGGTCAGGCCTCTTCTGCGCTCCATTGTGCGTTTCACGCCGGCGCGCTGGCGTCATCAGTAGTTCTGAGCCTGCGCAGTACAGACCAGAGGACGTCCGATGATGACATCAGCGCGCCGGCGTGGAACGCACAATGGAGCGCAGAAAAGGCCCGACCTGGCCGCTGGCCTGGCCAGGCCGGGTCGGCCACCGGGAGCCTGCAGAGCGGCGCCGAGGGCACCTCCTGCCTGCCACGGGCTGGAGGAAGCCCCAGGTAAGTGGATTTGTATTTTTTTTTTTATTTTATTGTCCCTGAACCTTCCCTTTTAGATCCGGTTCGTTTAGTTCTGCTAAACAAACCTTTTTTATTGATAATGTGAACCGGGCTTTCGTTGGAACAAATACTTTTTTGCTACCTAAAATTCACTAGAAGGGTCCCCAGGTGCTTTAGTGATTAATAGCATTTTTTTTATTTTAGGGTCTATGATGAAATAATGAAGCATTGTTGCAGCCCTGCAGTACTTTGCCGGCCGCCTCCATACGGGTTATCTGCACTCTTTAGAGGTGAGGTATTGGGAGGAATTTAGGCATCTTATATATACTCGTATATAAGCTTAATTTTTCAGCACAAAAAAATGTCCTGAAAAGTTACCCCCGGCTTATATGCGAGTCAGTGGAGCAGAATGGATGGTGGAGCAGGTTTTGTTGCCGGCAGAGGAGGGAAAGGATTGTGCACTAGTCATCCTTCTCTTGCTAGCTGGCTCCCTGCTGTGTCCGTGCCCGCATTCCCTGCAACATGGTGTGCAGAGTGCGCTGCTCAGGACTACCTGTGTCCCCTGGCTTGTGGGACGGAGCATGCAAGCAATGTGTCAGCGATGCAATGATCGGGGATTCTTCCTGTGTGGCTATCACTGTGTCTCATATCTATGACGCCATCTAGAGGCGTCTTGAGATACAGTTGTATCATCCTTGGGGCACATTTGGTTATGGGGAGGGGGGCTGACTTGTATTGGGGGCACATCTGGCTTCTGTGGAGGGGGCTATACTGGGGAGGGGGGCTTATATGCGAGTCAATCACTTTTTCCTGGTTTCTAAGGAAAAAGCGGGTACCTCTGCTCATACGCGAGTCAGCTTATATGCAGTATATTGGGTAAATGTGGGGGAGGGGGTTGTTGGTGAAAAAGGTGGGGGAAGGTGGGTCCAGCTAGCCAGGAAACCGGCTATGGACTATACTCAGTGGTTATTTTTAGAAACCACATTTTACTAACATTTTTTTTAACATTTGACCTAATCAACAAGGTAAGGATTTGTGCTAAATCCTTCTCTGCATGTACTCTTTTCTTAAAGGAAATCCAATGAAATTTAATTTATTCATTGTTTTTTTTTATGTCCTTTATTTGTCCCCTAACAGAGAATTGGCGATCCACCTGGTTAATAACTCACCTGTTCACCCTGAAATGATCAATAATGTTAAACCCCACACCTGTCACTTGCCCAAAGCCTTCCGAGAAGTCCGCAGCTCTGAGTCCACCCCCACCTGTGTCGCCATGGCCCGCCACCAGCTCACTGACCGCCTATCAGGCTGCAGCTGCTTAGCTGGGGGGTGGGACTCAGCAACACAGGTGGGAGTGGCCTCAGAGCTGTGGACTTCTCTACAAACTTTGTAAAAACTGCCAAGGTGGGTTTTTTTTAAACAGGGGGCGGGGTTTTAGATGAATTACCATTTCAGGGTGAATGGGTGAATTATTCACTGATTTCTTATCCCTTGTTACAAGACAATAAAGACTACATGAACAAGGGCCTCAATTACACTGGAGGTACTCTTTAAATATGCATGGTATTATAATTTTCATACATTTGATTGGTCTGTTTCCATGCTGCGTAAAGCAGAATAAAATGTGCATCTTCTTGCTCAGAGGACGTACACCTGCGGGACAACAAATGGTCAAGTACAGGTTCACAAACACTGTGAGGCTGGTTTCACAGTGGGACGTTAAAGTCCCATGTTACAGCAGCCAGTAACGCAGCCTAACTCACAGCACTGTAAAATCAATGTGCTGTTCACAGTGCCCACGTTGCGTTACATAGTAACGCTGAATGTTAAATGAAAGTGCTGCATGCTGTACGTTATACCCCTATAGAGCTGCTTTAGATTGTTTGCACATGCTCAGTGACTAGCCACATGGCTAATTAATATTCACTGCACTGTGGTGACTCCTGGTGGGACTCGTAGTGTTGTCTGGATCATGAACGAATCGTTAATTTGATCCAGATCTTTTTTGTGAGTCGAATCATCCGGATCATCACAATTAACGATTCAGTTCACAGTGGATGTCTGTCTGGAAGAAACAGGAACATACAGAATGTACAGTGCAGGGAAAGTCCTGTCCTGCTAGTCATTTCACCCAGTCTGCTTCCCTAGTAAAATAATTCAAATGATTCGGTTCAAAGATCCGGATCTTTTCAATGATCCGATTCGAATGATCCAAATCCTTAAAAAGTTCCGGACTTCCCATCACTATCCTGGAGCGGCTGTTCTATCAGTATGGACAGAACGAAAACAGCACACCAAGACACCAAGAGCTGCATGACGTCCAACTTCAACACCTCCAAGCGTTGCGTTAGGGGCACATTATGCGACCTTAACGTCTCCTAAAATGCAACGTCTTGGTGTGAAAGTAGCCTAAAGGCTTCTTACACTAAGGGCTTGATTCACTAAAACGTGATAACTCAAATATCACACCTTATCACAGATCACACCTTATCAAAGTTAACACACCTTATCAGAGTTGCATAGCGAGCACTACGAACCTTACACCTGCTAATTGGCAATGGCACTCGTCCTGCCCTGAGCCCCTGCGGGTTCCTAGCGCTCGCTATGCTACTCTGATAAGGCGTGTTAACTCTGCTAAGGTGTGATATCTTTGATAAGGCGTGATATATGAGTTATCACGGTTTAGTGAATAAGCCCTAAAGCGTTTTTGCTTTTTTTTTTAAAGTGCTGGCGATTTGAAAAATCGCCTTAAAAGTACTTCTGCAATGTTGCTCTATGTGAGCGTTCTCACATGAGCGATGAGCTTTCTATCCAATCGCAAACGCGGCTCCTGCATTATTTTCAGAGCGATTGCGATTCAATAGAAAGGCTAGGGAAATCGCTAAGCACTTGAAAAAGCGCTTTGAAAAGTGATTTGCTGAGCACTTTTAATGAATAAATACATTGTATTTATTCATTTCCGAGTCAAAGAGTTCATTTCCTGACTGAGGTTAGGAAGTGGAAAAAAAAACGCTACACAAAAGCGCTTAGAAAAGCGCTTTCAAAATGGCTCCATAACTCGATCAGTACTTGCGATAGCGCTGGCGATTTATGATGTGAACAAGGCCTTAGGGTGGTCAAGTACCGTAGGGATGGTCGGAAATGCCCATTTCCAAATCTGTGGAAATTCTGATTTCCAAACAAAAAACGGAATCTTGTGATTGGTCAAAATTACCCCGGTAATCTGATTTCTGCAGAAAAATTCTGTATATTCTGATTGGTCCAATACTTCCGAGTTCTGTGATTGGGCTAAAATTTGTGGTAAAACGGGTTTCCGCAGAATTCTGTATTCCGATCGAAAATGGCAATTTTTGATCGGAAATTCCGTGGAATCTGAATGAGTATCCCTGAAGTACAATTTCACTAACACTTAAACTGAACCTCCAAACTAAAGATCTACTCAGCAGCACTGAAAAGGCCTGGTGTTTCTTTAACAGTTTCACAGCATCAGAACTTTGGTTTTCTTACCAAAGCCTCATGTTTAGCTACACAGAAGCTAAGCTCCGCCCCATCAAAGTAATCTGCCTGGGCATTTTTCCTCTGATGCTGTGCAAAGCATGATGGGATTTCAGATGCTGTTGTTCTCCTCCTGCATTTTTGGCACAATTTTTTTTTTGAATTTGAGATTTGAAGCCTAGCCCGCGCAGCTGGGAGGGGTGATCAGGACACAGGACAGTTGGACCTGTGTCTCATGCTCCTTGTCACCTCCTTTCAACCAAAAAGATGGCTGCCCCCATGAAAAAGATGTCTGCCCCCATAAAATCACAAACATTTGCCTGTTATTTTAAAACAGGGTGGGTAAGAGATTATATTACCTATCTATTTTAATAAACATAATTAATGTAACTTAATGACAGTATGTTTGTTTAGGCTGAAGTTCCCCTTCAAAGCTTGGTCAAGTACAAGTTCAGGGTGGCGTATGCTGGACTAGTCTTGCATTAAGGCCAAGGTCCCCAAATCAGCACGCAATTTGCGCTTACAGCAGGTAAGTAACTATTTTAAGGTAGACACCTGTCCACCAGCCGCGACCTCCAGCCTGGACCGTCCATCCTGCAGTTTTGGGGCTTTTTTTTAAATGTTTGCATTTTCTTTATTGCCACAGTGAAAATTTTATACACTTAAACTCGGCTCCCACAAGCGAAAAAGTCCACCCACCTGTGAAAATAAGCATGTTTAAGCTCAACCCTATCCAATAAAACCTCCTTTTAACAAGCAGGCATTAATTCTTGCCTCTTACGTCACGCCCTGAAGGATTCTGGGAGAGGAACGTGAGATTTCAGGCACAGCCGGTGCGCCAGTGCCTCAGCTGGAAAAGATTAATCTATTATTTTGGTTTCTTTTAACCCCAGTGAACTGTGTTTTGGCTACAGGCTCTCACTACCTGCTGCTTCTAATAAGGGCAGGTGTGAAAAATATATATTTTTTCTCTTCCAAATAAATACTTTGTCTGTTTGCATTTCTCGCTAAGCTCAGGTCCGCTGTGGCAGCTCCGTGTGACAGCTGAAACCCAAAAGGGACCATTTACTCGGATGGGCTGGAAGCCGCAGGGACGTCAGGGGCTGATGCAAAGTGGCAGACGTGGCTAATAGCTGTTGTCCAAACTGGATATGTCACACGGCGCACATAGCATAATATTTACCAGTAGCGGTTTGCAACCAAGCTTGACGCCGGCATTAATTTGTTGCCACTGGGAAAGAGAGCGCCTGCTTTGGTGTCCGCCTCCTGATATTTCCACAGTCTCGGGGAGAAAGAGTTTTGAATCAGGATGATACCATTTATTGGCTGAATTAGAGATGAATAAACAGTGAGCTTTTGGCTAATAATAAGTCTTCGTCGGACTTGGTTGCTGACAAAATGTGAAAAACACAGCTCATATACACTGACATACAGAGGAGAAACATTCTTTTGTAAACATAAATAAATGTAATTAGAGGTCTTAACTTTCACTTCAGGAGGCTTTCCCAGGCATCCTGGCTAAATTGATAAGATCAGCAGTTCCCTCAACATAACATAAAGCAGACTCTGGTGATGGGTAGAGATGGGCCGAACGGTTCGCCGGCGAACGGTTCCAGGCGAACTTCGGGTGGTTCACCATCGCCGGCGAAGGCGAACTTTCCCGGAAGTTTGATTCGCCCCATAATGCTCTATGAGGGTCAACTTTGACCCTCTGCATCACAGTCAGCAGGCGCATTGTAGCCAATCCGGCTATACTAAGCCCTGGAGCCCCACCTCCCCTTATATAAGACAGGCTCCGGCGGCCATTAGCCTCACTTGTGTCGTGTGCCTGCTAGAGACAGAATTGGGACAGCTGCTGCAGACTTGTTCTCCTAGGGACAGATTAGTCAGGCTCTTGCCTTCTTAGCTTGCTCCTAGCTGAATCGTATTGCTATAATAGCGCCCCAGAAAAGCTCTTTTCAGAGCTCATCCTGCTCGTGTGATCAATTTTTTTTTTCTGTGTTTGAAACTGACAGTTGTGTTGTTTAGACAGCATTGCTAATTCATACTGTGTGTCCCACTGCCAGCAGCAGCAGCACATTCAGTGACTACCTGTGTGTGTGAGACACTTGTGTTTTTAGACAGCATTGCTAATTCATACTGTGTGTCCCACTGCCCAACCAGGAACCAGAACACTCTGGATCATTGCTATACCATCCTCAGGGGCGCTTACAAAGCTATCTCTCGAGCAGCCCTCGGCAACTCGGACCATTGCCTCATCCAACTGATTCCTACCTACAAAAGGCGGCTTGAGAACTCCAAACCAGCCCTAAAGTCAACCAAGAAATGGACGACGGAAGCAAAGCTAAAACTACAGGCCTGCTTTGACTGCACTGACTGGTCAGCCCTTGCCCCTCCGAACGGCGACCTAGATGATTGGGCAGATAGCGTCACATCCTATATCAATTTCTGTGAGGACATGTGCATCCCGTCAAAGTCCTACAGGGTGTACCCCAACAATAAACCCTGGTTCAACAACAAGCTTCGCCTGCTACGAAGAGCCAAGGAGGGAGCCCACAAGAGTGGCAACCTTAAGGAGTTCAGGAAGGCCAAAAACACCCTTAACAAAGAACTGAGAGCGGAAAAAAGAAGGTTCTCGGATAAACTGCGGCTGAGTCTCTGCTCAAACAACTCGCGCGAAGTCTGGAAAGGTCTCAAGGTGGCCACAAACTTCAAGACCCTCCCTCATCACATGACTCCCAGCGCTAAGCTAGCAGGAGATCTGAATAGGTTTTACTGCAGATTTGAAGACTCCAAAGAAGAGGTACCCCACGACCAGGTGCCACCGGTCATGACCTCCCAGGTCCATACTAGCCCAGGCCCCCCAGCCGCACTGATGGTTTCAGAGGCCGAGGTTCTGAGATACCTTAAGCTACTCAATCCTCGGAAAGCTTCGGGCCCAGATGGTGTGTCAAACCTCTGCCTAAAAACCTGTGCAGACCAACTGGCCCCAGTCCTCACTTCTCTGTTCTCACAATCCATAAAGGAACACAGGGTCCCCTCTTGCCTAAAAATCTCCACAATCATCCCCATCCCAAAGAAATCAGGCGCCACTGACCTAAATAATTTCAGACCAGTCGCACTAACTTCAAACATCATGAAGGTCTTCGAGAGGCTGGTCCTTTCCCACCTGAAACACACCACCAAGGAGTTGATGGATCCCTATCAGTTCGCCTACAGGGCCAACAGGTCCGTGGAGGATGCCATCAATATCAGCCTGGAGCACGTTCTGAGCCACCTGGACAGACCAAACACCTATGTCAGGATCCTCCTCTTGGACTTCAGCTCCGCCTTCAATACTATCAGCCCTGACATCCTCTCTGACAGGCTAGCTCTCATCAATGTGCATCCCAGCCTCTGCAGCTGGCTGAAGGACTTTCTCAAACAGGACTCAGACAGTCAAGCTGGGCACCTTCTCCTCGCAGATGCGAGTCACCAACACGGGTGCCCCCCAGGGCTGCGTCCTGTCCCCAATGCTGTTCTCGCTGTACACAAACTTTCTGCATCTCAACAAACAGCTCGGTCCATGTCATCAAGTTTGCAGATGATACCACCATCCTTGGTCTCATAGAAGGGAGCGATGAACGAGCCTATCGCCAACAGATTGCAGATATCTGCAACTGATGCAAGGCAAACAAGCTTGTACTGAACACAGCCAAAACTGCAGAACTGATCATTGATTTCAGAAAAGGCCGTCCCGAACTCCCACCGGTCCTCATCGAAGGCACTGAGGTTGCCACGGTCCCGCACGCACGTTTCCTAGGCACCACCATATCCAACAACCTAAGGTGGGAGGCAAACGTCACAATGATCCAGAAGAAAGCGCAACAACGCCTGTTTTTCCTACGACAGCTGAAAAAGTTTGGAATGTCGCAAGACATTATGACCTGCTTCTACTCTGCCGCCATTGAGTCAATACTTGGCTCTTCCATCATCGTGTGGTATGCAGGGGCCTCTGCGAGGGACAGGTACAGGCTACAAAGAGTCATAAAGTCTGCCGAAAGGATCATCGGTACTCCCCTCCCACCACTCAACCTTCTCTACTCGTCCAGACTACGCTCAAGGGCCGCTAGGATAACAAGTGACCCCACCCACCCTGGCAACCGCTATTTCAGTCTCCTCCCCTTAGGCCGCCGCTACAGGTCCTTACCCACCAGGACCACTAGACACAGAAACACCTTCTTTCCACAAGCCATTGACCTCCTCAACGGTCCCCCCCAAGCGCACTCCCTAGCTCCAGCGCTTACACCCGGGAAGTAGCTCGCCCATGGTACATCACCTCAACTATTCTAGAGCTATTCAACTACGCTACTGCCCTCCTGTTCTAATACTGTATATTTGTATATCTGTTTACGGTAAATGTATATCTGTATTACTTGTCCAGTGTACGACTCGAGCCTGCCTGTGCCAAAAATAATTCCAGGTGCAACCCCTGTACTTGGCCATTAACCTCCTTAGCGGTAACCCCGTGTGTGACACGGGGTAAGCCGCCGGAGGGTGCCGCTCAGGCCCTGCTGGGCCGATTTACTTAAATTTTTTTTTGCTGGACGCAGCTAGCACTTTGCTAGCTGCGCCAGCACCCCGATCGCCGCCGCCGCGCGCCCGATCGCCGCTATCCGGTGCGGCGCGCGGCCCCCCCCCCCAGACCCCGAGCGCTGCCTGGCCAATCAGTGCCAGGCAGAGCCGAGGGGTGGATCGGGTCTCCCAATGACGTCCCGACGTCGCTGACGTCGGTGACGTCATCCCGCCCCGTCGCCATGGCGACGGGGGAAGCCCTCCAGGAAATCCCGTTCTTTGAACGGGATTTCCTGATCGCCTATCGCCGGAGGCGATCGGCGGGGCTGGGGGGATGCCGCTGAGCAGCGGCTATCATGTAGTGAGCCCTCGGCTCGCTACATGATAAAAAAAAAAAATAAAAAAAAAACTGTTGCGCTTCCCCCTGGCGGTATTTTTCATACCACCAAGGGGGTTAAACTTGATTCTGATTAAACTTGATTCTGATTCTGCCAGCAGCAGCACATTCAGTGACTACCTGTGTGTGTGAGACACTTGTGTTGCTTAGACAGCATTGCGAATTCATAATGTGTGTGTCCCACTGCCAGCAGCCCACCAGCATTCAGCAGCACATTCAGTGACTACCTGTGTGTGCACATTGTACTACCTACCCAGTACTGCATTTACCTACTACTAGTACCTGTTGTGTTTAGTTAACCCACCTCATCACTGCATACACCTACGTTTGTGTTGAGTGAACCTACCTCGCTGCACATAACCACCTTTTGTGTTGAGTGAACTTGCGTCACTGCATATAACTACCTTTTAAGTTGAGTGAACTCACCTCACTGCATATCTACCTTTTCTGTAGAGTGAACCCACCTCACTGCATATATAACTACCTTTGTGTTGAGTGAACTCAGCTGACTGCATCTAACTACCTGTTGTGTTCAGTGAACTCACCTCACTGCATATATAACTACCTTTGGGTTGAGTGAACTCACCTCACTGCATATCTACCTTTTCTGTTGAGTGAACTCACCTCAAGCCCTCGATAGTCCTCCTGTATTGTTATTTTTGGTCACTACCTCGGGGCGGGTGTGCATGCCTGACTCCTGCCCTCCTTGGATGTGTAGTGGTAGCCGTTGCTCAGGCTCCACACTGGATTCCATCCCTCATTCCCCGGCCATTACCCGGGTTCACAATGCCAGACTTGCCCGCCTCCATAGGATTCTCATTGTAGCGGTACTGAACAAGTACACAGCAAGTAGAAAATGTAATTTAAAAACAAAACGTCAGCTTTTTAACAATGCCATTGAAAGTTGATAAGGCAGTCAGACATTACCTGACATCACTGAGTGAGGAAGAGCAATCTCGCCATGTTGCGCAGTAGTCCAGCATGGCCGTCACTACACAAACAGCTGGTAACTTGCGGTGCGTTACACAGTGAGTTTGGTGTGTCAGTGTGAAGCAGTACTCTAATTACACTCCCTGATTGATGTATACACATGCAAGATGTTTTAAAGCACGTTAGGCCTGCAATTTAGCATTCAATGTGATTTCTGCCCTTAAAACGCTGCTTTGCGCCACATCCAGATTTTTCCCCGGGACTTTGGGTATGTATCCCACTCCGCCATGCCCCCCTCCAGGTGTTAGACCCCTTGAAATATCTTTTCCATCACTTTTGGGGCCAGCATAATTTTTTCTATTTTTCAAAGTTCGCCTCTCCATTGAAGTCTATTGCGGTTCGCGAACTTTTCCGCGAACCGAACCTTCCGCGAAGGTTCGCGAACCGAAAATCGGAGGTTCGGCCCATCACTAGTGATGGGGAGACATTGTAAATTCCGAGTTCAAAGGTGACTGGGATGACTACATGCACCATTAATTCTAAGCTAAAGAGAACTGTGGCATTTAAAAACATCTTCCCAGCACATCCAAAAAATTTTTTTTTTAAATGAATAGTGACAGGAAACAACATCTTACCAGCATATGAAACACAAAAAAATAAATAAAAAGAATTGTGGCATTTAAAACCCATCGTACCAGCACAAGACGTTAGAGTCCTTGTTTAAACCTTCTTCTACAGTTTTGAACAAATGTATAAACTTTGTTTCTTGTGTTAGTCTCACTTTTTCCAATTTGAAGCCACCCATTAATACGGTGACAAGAAAATCGCTTAAACCTCGTCCAGGTAAACAAAAGTGTATGGGTATTGGGAGAAAGAAAGACAGAGGAAGGCAGGGGGAGGGGTTAGGCTGATAGAGAGAATAAGCTCAGAATTATCTCTCCTAGTCTGTATTTGTCTTCTTATATCGAGGGTGAAAAATATGTTCCATTTCACATGAGGAGCTACAAGCGGTAAATCCTCCACCTATCAGCTTCTGGGGTTCACCGGCTGGGCACTGGGCCGTACAAGGCACTGGTGGTTGGGAGGCATCAGTCTCGTGGAGGGATTTCTGAGCTTGGCTGTAGAGCGTGGTTTTTGAGGAAGCAAGCAAGGCTCACGAAACGGCTTTCAGGCCACCATTACACCTGCATGTGTCTGTTGTGTCTGGGGGGTGAAATACAAGTGGTGAGATTTTTGCAGCTCATCTGGTGACCAGAATCCTTTTCTCATAGGAAGTTATTGGACGTTATGCAATTATCCAGAGGCACGGTGAGTCACCCAGGCCCCAGAGGCTGCATAGTCTTCATTTCATGCCGATCTTTCTTTCCTCTCATTAATACTGCTGTACAACCTTGGGTGGCGGGCCTCCATACTACATCTTGATCACCAAATGTCTTAATTTGCTGCAGACAAAGTGAGGGGATGATAAAGAGGGAGAGAGAGAATGAGAGGGAGAAAAAAAGAGGGAGCGTCTGTACACAAACCTGTCCACCATCTGAGCAGGGGGTAAACGGAGGCCAGTAGTTTAAGGAAAGAGAGAGTGGGGAGGGGGTTGGTTACAGAGACACATGCGTAAGTTCAAGAAAGGCAATCAGTGATAAGATAGGAGGAACTCTGACCCAAAGCTATGGCATTCTACATGAAGGGAGAGAGATTGGTTGTGATCTTGCAGATTTATTCATTACTTGGAAAAACATTGTTGGAGGACATGGTTGCAATAAAGACTGGTGGAGGACCTTTTGGAGAAACAGTTGGTGGACATGGTTGCAGAGCAGACTGGTAAAGGGTCTGGTTGGAGTGGAGAAGCTGGTGGAAGACATGGTTGAAGAGATGGTTGTGTGATGTGTTTTCAATGATTTATTGTGAGCAAGATCTTGCATATTCTTAGAGGACCTAGCTGCAGAGATTGTTGGAGGATGTGGATGCAGATATTTCTGGTGGACCTAGCTGCAGAGATTTGTGGTGGACCTGGCTGCAGAGATTGTTAGAGGACCTGGATGCAGACATATGTGGTGGACCTGGCTACAGAGATTATTAGAGGACCTGGATGCAGAGATTTGTGGTGGACCTGGCTGCAGAGATTGGCAGAGGACCTGGCTGCAGAGATGTTAGAGGCTCTGGCTCCATAGATTGTAAGTGGAACTGGATGCAGAGATTTGTGGTGGACCTGGATGCAGAGATTGACAGGGGACCTGGCTCCAGAGATTGGCAGAGGACCTGGCTGTAGAGATTAGCAGAGGACATGGATGCAAATATTGGCAGACAATCTGGATGCAGAAATTGGCAAAGATCCTGGAAGCAGAAATTGGCAGAGGACCAGGCTGCAGAGATTGGCAGAGGACCTGGATTCAGAGATTTGTGGTGGACCTGGATTCAGAGATTGGCAGAGGACCTGGCTGCAGAGGACCTGAATGCAGAGATTTGTGGTGGAGTTGGCTACAGAGATTAGCAGAGGATCTGGATGCAGATATTGGCAGAGGACCTGGCTGCAGAGATTGGCAGAGGATTTGGCTACAGAGATTGGCAGAGGACCTGGATAGAGAGTTTGTTAGAGGACCTGGGTGCAGAGATGTGTGGCTGACCTGGCTACAGAGGTTGACAGAGGATCTAGCTGCAGAGATTGGCAGAGGACCTGGATGCAGAGATTATTAGGGGAATCTGGCTGCAGAGAATTGTGGTGGACCTGACTGCGGAGATTGGCAGAGGACATGGCTACAGAGATTGTTAGAGGACCTGGATGCAGAGATTTGTGATGGACCTAGGTGCAGAGATGTGTTGGACCTGGCGGCAGAGATTGGCAGATGATCTGGATGCAGAGCTTGGCAGAGGACCAGGCTGCAGAGATTGGCAGAGGATCTGGCTAAAGAAATTTGTGGTGGACCAGGCTCCAGAGATTGGCAGAGTACCTGGCTCCAGAGATTGGCAGAGTACCTGGCTCCAGAGATTGGCAGAGGACCTGGATGCAGAGATTTGTGGTGGACCTGGGTGCAGAGATGTGTTGGACCTGGCTGCAGAGATTGGCAGATGACCTGGATGCAGAGCTTGGCAGAGAACCAGGCTGCAGAGATTGGCAGAGTACCTGGCTCCAGAGATTGGCATAGTACCTGGCTCCAGAGATTGGCATAGTACCTGGCTCCAGAGATTGGCAGAGGACCTGGCTGCAGAGATTGGCAGAGGACATGGATGCAAATATTGGCAGACAATCTGAATGCAGAAATTGGCAGAGATCCTGGAAGCAGAAAGTGGCAGAGGACCTGGATGCAGAGATTTGTGGTGGACCTGGATTCAGAGATTGGCAGAGGACCTGGCTGCAGAGGACCTGGATGCAGAGATTTGTGGTGGAGTTGGCTACAGAGATTGGCAGAGGATCTGGATGCAGAGATTGGCAGAGGACCTGGCTGCAGAGATTGGCAGAGGACCTGGCTGCAGAGATTGGCAGAGGACCTGGCTGCAGAGATTGGCAGAGGACCTGGCTGCAGAGATTGGCAGAGGATCTGGCTAAAGAGATTTGTGGTGGACCAGACTGCAGAGATTGGCAGAGGACCTGGAGGCAGAGATTGGCAGAGGATCTGGATGCAGAGATTGGCAGAGGACCTGGCTGCAGAGATTGGCAGAGGACGTGGATGCAGAGATTGTCAGAGGATCTGGATGCAGAGATTGGCAGAAGACCTGGCAGCAGAGTTTGGCAGAGGACCTGGATGCAGAGATTTGTGGTGGACCTGGCTGCAGAGATTGGCAGAGGATCTGCCTGCAGAGATTGGCAGAGGACCTGGCTGCGGAGATTGGCAGAGGACATGGATGCAGAGATTGGTAGAGGATCTGGATGCAGAGATTGGCAGAGGACCTGGCTGCAGAGTACCTGGATGCAGACATATGTGGTGGACCTGGATGCAGAGATTGGCAGAGGACCTGGATGCAGAGATTTGTGGTGGACCTGGCTGCAGAGATTGGCAGAGGACCTGGATGCAGAGATTGGCAGAGGACCTGGCTGCAGAGACTGGCTGTGGTGGGCCTGAGTGTGGATATTTCTTCCTGGTGATGCAGCACACATCATTGGATGATTTGGTTACCCAGACTGGCTGCCTCGCACCAGATTTTACTCCTATCACGGCTCCGGGGCTGACATGAAGGTTAATACTTTGGGAAAAATAATATTATTTTTGGAATTAATGAGAAGCTGTCTGTTTCGGGCGTTGCTGAGCATAAATTCTCCGCTCATAAATAAAGCAGATAAATGCGGGGTCGGGAGATTTGCATAACTCGCCTCGTAGAAAAACAAAGGGATGGAATTGCCAATAATTGCAAAATTTCAGCCACATTGGGCCGAGGTCAGAGGGGAAATGTAAAGTCTGTGCACCATCTGGGAAGAGGTCAGGGGAAACTTGTCATCGGCGGGGCCTTGTCACAGGCAATATGTATCAGCTGAGCCAGAGCGATGATAGCGTGATGTCATTGGCAGAAGACTGACCACCTATTTCCCAGAATGCAATGTGAGATCTCTGAGGTAAACGTTACAGGCCTAAAACTAGCTGATGTTTCCTAATGCCTGAATCCAGGAAGAGATGCTTTCCTAGTCCTCCTGCGTAGCATTCAGTGACAGAATTTGTTTGCACATACTCCTTGATCAGGTGACTTCACACACATCTCTTTTTCCTGGGTGGAAGACTTTTTACCAGCAACTTCCTGCAGACTGCAGCACAGACTCCCAGACTCTCTTGAGGCTCTGATCTCAAAGAGCTTAGTCTACGGCCCTCCCTCTGTGAAAGCACCGCCCACCAAGCCTGCTGCTAACTCCTTCAGCTAGGCTCTTCCAGGTTTCAAGCCACTAAATGTTTAAAACTTGGGTTCTCGGGAAAACAAAGCAATGAGCTGTAGAATGGTATGTGTCTGAGCCTGGAGGTGAAAGAACCTTATCCCTCTAGGTCAGCTTTATGTTCTCTGTTTGTTCCGCAAATACTAACAATTAAAGTAAAACTGAAGTGAAATATAAAAAATCAGATACTCGTTCATGGAGAGGGAAGCGGGTCGTGCCCGCGTGATGCATTAAGACATACAACGGTGTTACACTCTCTCCCTCTCCTCTATCTGTAAGTACTGAGCCTTCACTTACTGCACCTTTTTCACTCATTGTAGGTGATCCAGCCAATTTATCATTGGTTAGACGTTTATTCCTTCTTTCCGTGTTTGAAAGGAACCTTTTGGGCATTAGTGCAATATAGTTCCCTTATATACCACTTCACTATGTACTTCAGATTGGGTTTCTATACAGGATATTGGGCTTCCTGGGGATTTTTGCGGTCATACACCTCTGTGATGTGTTTTATTTTTTTAGGGCTGATCAGTGATAGAGTTATATAATTATTTATTTATTTTTTTACTTTATTGAGGATTGGGAGATTATGATATTTACTTATAGCTATTGATTATACAATTGTGAACGCTGTTGTCATCACATTTAGTGATTTTTAACCACTTCACCACTGAGGGGTTTTACCCCCTGAGCACCAGAGCAATTTTTACCTTTCAGCGCTCCTTCCATTCATTTGTCTATAACTTTATCATTACTTATCGCAATGAAATGAACTATATCTTGTTTTTTCCGCCACCAATTAGGCTTTCTTTAGGTGGGACATTATGCCAAGAATTGTTTTTTTCTAAATGTGTTTTAATGGGAAAATAGGAAAAATGTGGGGAAAAAAATAATTATTTTTCAGTTTTCGGCCATTATAGTTTTTAAATAATGCATGCTACTGTAATTAAAACCCATGAAATGTATTTGCCCATTTGTCCCGGTTATAAAACCATTTAAATTATGTCCCTATCACAATGTTTGGCGCCAATATTTTATTTGGAAATAAAGGTGCATTTTTTTCATTTTTGCGTCCATCCCTAATTACAAGCCCATAGTTTATAAAGTAACAGTGTTATACCCTCTTGACATAAATATTTAAAAAGTTCAGTCCCTAAGGTAACTATTTATGTATTTTTTTTAATTGTAAATTTTTTAATTTTTTTTTACTTACAAAAAACAAAAAAAATTGGGGAGTGTGGGAGGTAATGAGTTAATTTTATGTGTAAAAGTCATTTATTTGTATGTGAAAAATGTGTAGGGTGTAGTTTACTATTTGGCCACAAGATGGCCACAGTAACTTTTGTTTTAATGCGACCTCCAAGCTTCCTTCCGGACGCTCGGAGGAAGTATAAGGAGGCTGGACACGTGAGTTTTTTCTCACAATGATCGCGCTGCCCATAGGAGAGCAGCTGATCATTGCGGGGCTTAGATCAACGAACGGGAATGGATTTTCCCGTTCATTGATCTCCGGGCGAGCGGGCGGCGTGTTTACTAGCGGCGGGCGGCGTGTTTACGAGCGGGAGCTCGGACAGCGGCGGGAACGCGGAAAGTACGTATTTCTCCGTCCCTGGTTGTTAAAGGATGGAAAAAGGGCCGGAGAAATACGTACGCGCGGGGGTAAAGTGGTTAATATGGTTTTAATCATGTTTACTATTTACCAATAAAATCTTTTGTACTATTATACTAGTTATTTGGAATTATATTATTTATTTGGAGTGGTTGGTGCTATTGTTATTGGGTACTTCTTCTTTATATGGTTACAAATTTCAAATTGCCCAATCAGCACATCCCTTCCTAGTGATTACAAATTGTAGTATTTTCCGCATTTATATTTTTGCTTGTTTATTGCTGATGGTGCTTGTCCGTTTTTTACATGGAGAGGGAATGCTGTGGGTCCTATAGAGCCTGAAAACTAACAAAATATTTCCCTGTCAGGGGAATAAAACTTAGCGTTTATTTATACATTAAAATAGAAATGAGACTGTCATACCGTTAGCTACGTACAAATAGTTGATCCAGTAGGTAAGTGATAATTTGGAGAGTGCTCTCCTCCTACTTCAACTATAAAATGCTTAGTTACAAATTACAAAGACCCCCCACCATACAAAACCCGACATGTTTCACTTCCTATTGGAAGCTTTATCAAGGGACAAAAGTGCAGTGCATTAGTGCATATAGTGAAAAGATAGATTACAGAGTAATTTAAAACATTGTAAATGGTAGCAAAGCGTATAGGCCTATGATAACAGCCTAGCCAACATGGCGAAAGAGCCCCTCCTTTTATACTGTTCAAAGGTCACATGAGGTGGGTGTGGAGCAAGTATCCGCCCACTCTCCTTCATTCCTAGCCCCTCATTGGTCCCGACATCTATCAGTCATAATATTATCCAATCGAGGGGGGACTCAATACTTCATCATGAATCTTTAAAATACCCATTATAGGGAGATTTGGACTCTACAGAAACAAATCCATATAGCGCATTACCTTAGCTATTTGGTCTTCACTTGTGGTAAAAAATGCTTTCCTAGAAAGGCATAAAGAACGTAGGAACTACTCATTCCGAAAAACCAGCGCTCTGATTGGTCTGATAAGGTCACGTGGGCCGCTCTGAAGTCGGCCAATGGAGAAACAACACATTGGCGTCATCACCAGGCAAGCAGCGTGATTGGCCCCCATGCGGGCGGCCAATCAGCGGCATGTGAAGGCGGAGATATCTCCGCATGTACGCCTGCCATAGGGCAGCGGCAATGCGTAGGAACAGGGGGCGGATCTCTTCAGCGATAAACATTCGGTTGGGCTATTCATTTGACGCCCACCTCGCTGTCATTGGTGGATATGCGCGATAGGGGGAGTGAGGTGACAGTGTAAACACATCACGCCCCCTACTTTATCACGTAGATTCGTATTGCTGTATCATCTTCTAAGAATCAAGGCTATACACTCCTAGGAGTGGTTATTTCCACCCATGACCAAGGGGGACAGAGGTGGACTTTTTATAACACACATACCAACATTTTAATCACCAAAATCAAGGATATTTATTAAAGATCATCTAATGCCCGGGGGAAGCTGGTAGCTACAGATCTTATATTCAGTGTTTACATACTCAGGTAAGTATATACCATAATGTACATAAATCTTTGCAAAGATAGCAATAGAGTTATATCCAAGGCACTGGTATATATAACACAATACATAAATAGGGAGCAATTATTGAGGGTGGGTGCATTTATAGGAATGGTGTATAGGTGAAACCTTCATTGAGGCCACCCGGAGACAAGGTACCCATCCTATATATCCATTGAGCTTCAATTTGCCTCAATTTCTGATCCAGATTTCCTCCTCTTGGGCCCATCCTCCATTGTTGAGAGCAGAGGAGAAAGCAATAGAAACAGAGAGATGTGAACTCCTTGTCCCAAGAACCAGAGATAAGATAGATAAGGGAAAGACAAGAATTATTAACACCTTCACCAACCAATCACCGAATGTGAAATCGCTGAAGAGATCCGCCCCCTGTTCCTACGCATTGCCGCTGCCCTATGGCAGGCGTACATGCGGAGATATCTCCGCCTTCACATGCCGCTGATTGGCCGCCCGCATGGGGGCCAATCACGCTGCTTGCCTGGTGATGACGCCAATGTGTTGTTTCTCCATTGGCCGACTTCAGAGCGGCCCACGTGACCTTATCAGACCAATCAGAGCGCTGGTTTTTCGGAATGAGTAGTTCCTACGTTCTTTATGCCTTTCTAGGAAAGCATTTTTTACCACAAGTGAAGACCAAATAGCTAAGGTAATGCGCTATATGGATTTGTTTCTGTAGAGTCCAAATCTCCCTATAATGGGTATTTTAAAGATTCATGATGAAGTATTGAGTCCCCCCTCGATTGGATAATATTATGACTGATAGATGTCGGGACCAATGAGGGGCTAGGAATGAAGGAGAGTGGGCGGATACTTGCTCCACACCCACCTCATGTGACCTTTGAACAGTATAAAAGGAGGGGCTCTTTCGCCATGTTGGCTAGGCTGTTATCATAGGCCTATACGCTTTGCTACCATTTACAATGTTTTAAATTACTCTGTAATCTATCTTTTCACTATATGCACTAATGCACTGCACTTTTGTCCCTTGATAAAGCTTCCAATAGGAAGTGAAACATGTCGGGTTTTGTATGGTGGGGGGTCTTTGTAATTTGTAACTAAGCATTTTATAGTTGAAGTAGGAGGAGAGCACTCTCCAAATTATCACTTACCTACTGGATCAACTATTTGTACGTAGCTAACGGTATGACAGTCTCATTTCTATTTTAATGTATAAATAAACGCTAAGTTTTATTCCCCTGACAGGGAAATATTTTGTTAGTTTTTGGAAAAATCAGGTTCTGTGTTGTTTTCCTATAGAGCCTGCCCTGGCCTGTCATCGCTCGGTCACCGCATTTCCAGTGCTTTCACTCTTGTTGTAGATATCAGACCGACTTGTCGAATACACCTTCTGGGACCCTCAGAAGTACTCATTTCTGCAAGTGCTTCCAAAGACTCTGTATTGTGCATGCTTGAGAGTGCAGCACAATATTTCACTATCACTAAACCTAACCCTATTCCCCCATGACAAACACACCGAAACCTATCCCTAAGCAAACTCCCTCAATCAATGCCTAACCCTAACTGAACCCCCCCCCTCACACCCTGCCACTGATGTCTAACCCTAACTGACTCTCCCCCTTACCAATCCCTAACCGACCACCCCATGATACCTAAACCTAAACATATAGCTCCAAACGATGCCTAAACCTAACTGAATCCTAATCAAACTCCCCCACCCCTCCCCTTAGACCCCACACCTATGCCTAACTCTAGCTGACCCCCCTACAGCCGATCCCTAACCAAACCCCCCTACCCCGCCCCCCAACAATGCCTAACCCTAACCACCTCCGCAGCAAACCCATTGATATCTGCACCACCTTCTCTTTATTACTAAAATGCTCTGTGGAAGTCTGATCAGGTGTCCATGTTGATGCCAACTATTAATTGATATTTGGGCACCAGAATTGAGCCCAAATTTCTGTGCTACCTCCGTCACCCACATTTCCTGTTTCCTAGCAGCCAAGTTTTTCAGGGTGTATAAAAAAAAGGGCGCCAGAAAAAAAGGGCGCAGCTGGATAACAAATTGGTGACGGTAGATAGCGAAATCTCAATAACAATAAACATTGCTAACGAAATTGGTTAACGATAAACACCGCTTTAAAACAGACGAGAGATGAAAATGAAAGGATATTAACTTTATAAATCATTACATAATTCAACAATACAGCTTAACCTAACCCTACTCTCACACAGAACCCTCCCCTAGAGGTGCCTAACCCTAACCACCCCCTGGTGGTGCCTAACCCTAAACAACCTCCCCTGGTGGTGCCTAACCCTAAACTACCTCCCCTGGTGGTGCCTAACCCTAACCACTCCCTGGTGGTGCCTAACCCTAACCACTCCCTGGTGGTGCCTAACCCTAAACAACCTCCCCTGGTGGTGCCCAACCCTAAACAACCTCCCCTGGTGGTGCCCAACCCTAAACAACCTCCCCTAATGGTGCCTAACCCTAAGACCTCCCTGGTGGTGCCTAACCCTAACCATCCCCGCCTGGTGGTGCCTAACCCTAACCATCCCCCTGGTGGTGCTTAACCCCCCCCCCCCCGTGGGGGTGTAACCCTAACCTCCCCTGGTGGTGCCTAATTCTAAGACCCCCCTGGTAGTGCCTAACCACCCCCCTGATGGTGTCTATCCCTAACCATCCCCCTGGTGGTGCCAAACCCTAAGACCTCCCTGGTGGTGCCTAACCCTAACCACTCCCTGGTGGTGCCTAACCCTAACCGCCCCCTGGTGGTGCCTAACCCTAACCACCCCCCTGGTGGTGTCTAAGCCTAACCACTCCCCCTGGTGGTGCCTAACCCTAACCGTGCCCCCCGGTGGTGCTTAACCCCCCTCCCCACCCCGCACAACCACCCTTACACGCATAGAAACAATAACATATTTGATAACATAAAATCTGTACATATAAACAATATAATATGTCAAAAACTATAACGTTGCAAGTTTCTAAAACGAAAACCTATTTCAAAAAACGTTTCCGCCCCTTTTTTCCTGCTACCGTTTTTTGCCATCTATATTTGAATTGATTTATATTGTGGTATATACAACAAATATTTATTAGGAGTTGTTTTGACATATCCTTAGCGACTTTGACTCCGAGCAGTGGCGTAGCTAAGGAGCTATGGGCCCCGGTGCAAATTTTACATGGGGCCCCCCCCAAGCACTCAATAAATAACAATTGATATTGCGCACCTGCCAAGGACAACCACAGAGTCAGAGGTGCAAGAAGGGGATGGGGAACAGTCTGTTAATGATTACCACTATTCACAGCATCTATAGAAGTGATTATTACCAACACAGGACCAATAGAGAGCTAATACTACAGTTGATGCGACTGCGCCCCCTATTGCTACGCCACTGACTCCGACTGCCCCAAAATGAATTTAGGCACACCGCTGAACTGCACACTATCCAAATTTAGAACAACCTTTTCCTCCTTGTCCTCCCAGACACTAACTTGATGATGATGATGACCTTACCCCCTTCCTGCTGGCAACATTTATAAGGTTCAGAAAACCAGCAGGCAGCTTATGACTCAGAGTATGAGAAGAGCAGGGAGTGGAGAGTTAAACCCCGGGATACCTGCCGCTGCTGTGGCCTCTGCAGGTGACAAACTAAAAGTTGAACTTTTTTCGGCAAACTGTTGGGACGTAACTTTCCAGACTAATAAGCAGGAGTGACTCATGGGCTGTGCTATTAATATAACTGAGACACGTCTGTGTCATCTTTCCGTTGTGTCCTGAACACGTGTGCCCCCGTCAGGCAGGAAATACGGTTACGCTTCAGGGGTGTCTAAAAATACCGTCTGCGCGCACTTTTCCCAGAGACCTGTCCCTGCAGGAATACGGGGGGGAGGGGTCGGTAATAATGTAATGTATGATGTCATGCGAATAATAATCAGGTGAGAGTCAGGACTCAGAAGTGAGTGATGCAACGCAATGCACCACCCAGCCGGCACCTGTCTGATGATCTGTGGCTTGTGCACATCTCCCCGTAGCTCTGCAGTGCAGCCAGCCGTGCGTTTTACGATCCTGTATCGTGCTCCGGTTCAGCATTGCCCCGATTTAATGACACTGAATGGGATAATGCTGCATAACAGGCAAATATCAGTGAATAAAATGGCCATACATCAATGGATGCATGACCAGATCAACCGTTAGTTAGATCCAGGGGCGTTTTTTGGCATAGGCATTACAGGCCACTGCCTGGAGTGCCATTGGTCCTGGGGGGCGCCAAAGCCCTAAATAAAGCCCCACCCCTGAACTAAGCCCCACCCCTGAACTAAGCCATGCCTCCTGAATGAAGCCACACCCCCACAGGTGCTTGTACCTCCTTCTGTTGCATGTAATCACGCTACATGCGGTAGGATATGCTGGGCACTAGGGAGAGCGGTGAGTGGACAGGCGGAAGCACAGCACTGGACTCCAGCAGAGAGGGGAGAGCAGAGCTTCTGCTGCACTATACTCTGCGTTTACACACTAAGCTGGGGGAGTGCAAGAGGGGGATGGGGACAGACAGGATGGTCACACTGGCACAGCACTGGACTTCAGCAGAGAGGTGAGAGCACAGCTTCTGCTGCACTATACTCTGCATTTTACACACTAAGCTGGGGGAGTGCAGGAAGGGAATGGGGACAGACAGGATGGTCACACAGGCACAGCACTGGACTCCAGCAGAGAGATGAAAGCACAGCTTCTGCTGCACTATACTCTGCATTTACACACTAAGCTGGGGCAGTGCAGGAAGGGGATGGGGACAGACAGGATGGTCACACAGGCACAGCACTGGACTCCAGCGGAGAGGTGAGAGCACAGCTTCTGCTGCACTATACTCTGCATTTACACACTAAGCTGGGGCAGTGCAGGAAGGGGATGGGGACAGACAGGATGGTCACACAGGCACAGCACTGGACTCCAGCGGAGAGGTGAGAGCACAGCTTCTGCTGCACTATACTCTGCATTTACACACTAAGCTGGGGGAGTGCAGGAGGGGATGGGGACAGACAGGATGGTCACACAGGCACAGCACTGGACTCCAGCAAAGAGGTGAGAGCACAGCTTCTGCTGCACTATACTCTGCATTTACACACTAAGCGGGGTTAGTAAACATACAAATAAGAAGTATGTTTCTTCCACAGTAAAATGAGCCATAAATTACTTTTCTCTTATGTTGCTGTCACTTACAGTAAGTAGTAGAAATCAGACATTACCAACAGGTTTTGGGCTAGTCCATCTCTCCATAGGGGATCCTCAGCATGGCCTTTATTCTTTATAAAGAAACTCCCAGAAAAGCATTTATACAATGATGCTGGTGAGCCTCCCTGACCACTACACAGTATTTTGGCAGTTGGACAGAGCAACCACCATTCTGTAAGTGCTTCTGAAAAGAAATAACACTCTGAGAATCCCCCATTAGGAGATGAGCTAGTCCAAAACCTGTTGGTTCTGACAGACTTTTACTACCTACTGCAAGTGACAACAACATAGGAGAAAAGTAATTTATGGCTCATTTTACTCTGGAAGAAATGCACTTCATTACTTGTATGTGTTCATATGTATTTATAATTTTGCAGTTTTCGCGATAGTGGTCCTTAAAGGGCAACTGAAGTGAGAGGGATAAGGAGGCTGCCATATTTATTTACTTTTAAGCAATACCAGTTGCCTGGCTATCCTGCTGATCCTCTGCCTCTAATACTGTTAGCCATAGCCCCTGAACAAGCATGCAGCAGATCAGGTGTTTCTGACATTGTTGACAGATTAGCTGCATGCTTGTTTCTGGTGCGATTCAGACACTACTGCAGCCAAATAGACCAGCAGGACTGCCAAGCAACTGGTATTGTTTAAAAGGAAATAACTATGGCAGCCCCCATATCCCTCTCACTTCAGTTACCCTTTAAACCTCCCTACGTAAATCTCTTTCTCTCTCCAACCATAGCCTCTCATTTCTCGACCCCCCCCCCCCCCCCCCTCTCCAGCCGCCTCTGTTCCCCTCCCTCTCTCTCTTATCTCATAATAATCTTGTTCGGCATTAGAAGATTGACTTTTGGCCAGTACAGTTAGCTGCGGCCTCAGCTCATTCCCATAGAGCCGGTGCATCGGTCTGGACCTGTGGGAAACACAGTGGCTGAATCTAGCTCCGCCCCCCTCTGGAAACTCTCTGACCTCCCAGCAGAACTTGTTAGAAGTGACTCTGTAATTGTTCCAGAATGAGCGACTCGATCTGTTTGCTCAGAGCAATAGAGGAATTATTTCAGTGTACTTTGGAAATGTCCTAACTCCTGTCCCATTAGCGAGTGACCCTTAGGGGGGCTGCCCCGGCCCCAGCGGGTGTGACACGATAATTCCTGGAGCAAAGGGCTTGGCTAAGTAAATACACCTCATTTCTGGGCCGGCCAGCCTGGAGGTAGAAAGTGATTAGAAATATCCTTGTTTGGGGGACAGGCTGTCAAGCGCTGCCCTCTGATACGTTACTCCTCGCCCCTCTGACCCCAGAGGCTTACACTCACAAATTACCCTGATTTACATACAGCTGTGTATGCTAATGCATGGACTTATTCAGCCAGTCCATCACAACTGCTCGGAGAATGCACAACTCTCCTCAGTCCGCTTCAATTATAACTAAAGATGAGGGGTGCAGACAGATTTTGCATTAGGTTTAGGGTTCACAAAATACTGGCAATTTGTGTCAAAAATGCAGCACTTTCCAGAGTACATAGTCATGTCACTGACTGTCCTCAGAGGAGCTCACAATCTAATCCTACCATAGTCATAGTCTAATGTCCTACCATATTATTATTATGTATTTATATAGCACTGACATCTTCTGCAGCACATTACAGAGTACATAGTCATGTTACTGACTGTCCTCAGAGGAGCTCACACTCTAATCCTACCATAGTCATAGTCTAATCTCCTACCATATTATTATTATGTATTTATATAGCACTGACATCTTCTGCAGCACATTACAGAGTACATAGTCATGTCACTGACTGTCCTCAGAGGAGCTCACACTCTAATCCTACCATAGTCATAGTCTAATGTCCTACCATATTATTATGTATTTATATAGCACTGACATCTTCTGCAGCACATTACAGAGTGCATAGTCATGTCACTGACTGTCCTCAGAGGAGCTCACACTCTAATCCTACCATAGTCATAGTCTAATGTCCTACCATATTATTATTATGTATTTATATAGCACTGACATCTTCTGCAGCACATTACAGAGTACATAGTCATGTCACTGACTGTCCTCAGAGGAGCTCACACTCTAATCCTACCATAGTCATAGTCTAATGTCCTACCATATTATTATGTATTTATATAGCACTGACATCTTCTGCAGCACATTACAGAGTACATAGTCATGTCACTGACTGTCCTCAGAGGAGCTCACACTCTAATCCTGCCATAGTCATAGTCTAATGTCCTACCATATTATTATGTATTTATATAGCACTGACATCTTCTGCAGCACATTACAGAGTACATAGTCATGTCACTGACTGTCCTCAGAGGAGCTCACAATCTAATCCTACCATAGTCATAGTCTAATGTCCTACCATATTATTATTATGTATTTACATAGCACTGACATCTTCTGCAGCACATTACAGAGTACATAGTCATGTCACTGACTGTTCTCAGAGGAGCTCACACTCTAATCCTGCCATAGTCATAGTCTAATGTCCTACCATATTATTATTATGTATTTACATAGCACTGACATCTTCTGCAGCACATTACAGAGTACATAGTCATGTCACTGACTGTTCTCAGAGGAGCTCACACTCTAATCCTGCCATAGTCATAGTCTAATGTCCTACCATATTATTATTATGTATTTATATAGCACTGACATCTTCTGGAGCACATTACAGGGTACATCGTCATGTCACTGACTGTCCTCAGAGGAGCTCACAATCTAATCCTACCATAGTAATAGTCTAATGTCCTACCATATTATTATGTATTTATATAGCACTGACATCTTCTGCAGCACATTACAGAGTACATAGTCATGTCACTGACTGTCCTCAGAGGAGCTCACAATCTAATCCTACCATAGTCATAGTCTAATGTCCTACCATATTATTATTATGTATTTATATAGCACTGACATCTTCTGCAGCACATTACAGAGTACATAGTCATGTCACTGACTGTTCTCAGAGGAGCTCACACTCTAATCCTACCATAGTCATAGTCTAATGTCCCACCATATTATTATTATGTATTTATATAGCACTGACATCTTCTGCAGCACATTACAGAGCACATAGTCATGTCACTGACTGTCCTCAGAGGAGCTCAGACTATTATGAACTCTATGCCTGGCTCATCCACCTCTCCTCCCGTTCCTCTAATGCTAACATGCTCTATCAGTCCCTCCACTGGCTGCCTGTCAAACAGAGGACACAATTCAAGATACTTCACCTACAAAGCACTCTGCAGTCTCATTCCTCCCTACCTAATCTCCGCTCTTCTATCCCTACTGTCCTCTCCTCCTCTCTAGTTTACTGTGTAAAAGAGTTATCTTGCATCTCCCTCTTCAACTCCCCTTTGCCATATCGACTTGTTCATTTGGCACTTTTATTGGCCTGATGAAGTGGGCTTGGACCCGCGAAACGCGTTGCCTGTGCTAAATAAAAATCTTTTGTCATATACAAGGATTTCGTTATTGAGGTAAGCCACCTCATATTATTTCCTCGATTTTAAGCTGTTTTTAGATGCTTTTATTTCAACCAGGGCGCCTCTTTACCTTCAATTGTGCCTTCAGCAATGTGTTTGGTTTGCCGTTCACCCACACTGACTATCTTTAGATGGAACCCAAAAAACTCCCCTCTTCAGGCAAGCTCTTAATGGTACCTAGCCACCAACCACCTCCTCGTACACATTTCTCGCTACCTGTCATGCTACCCCTTAGGTCTTGTTCTCACATCAGGGCCGTTTCTGCACAACGCACTGCCCTGTGCATTCAGCAAGGTATTGATTTTCCCATGTAATTAAATGTGCCTGGTTGACATCTATGCGATGCGCTGAGCTGCGTTACAAAAGCGTAGTGTTTCATGCATTTCTGTGCGTTGAGCTGTAAAGCGCACATCAATGCAAGTGAATGGGTGCGCTTTTTTAGCACATACAAGCGCATGCGTTGTTTACCCCTAATTGAAATAAAAAATACATTTTTATATGAAAACTAAGCTTTATTGACAACTGCTGCAATAACGCAAAACATGCTTTAAAAAAGTGCCTAGCAACGTACTGAAACGCGCACTATAGCGCATAAACGCATGCGGTTTTTATCATGCACTTTTACACATTTCTCAACGCACCCAATGTGAACGAGGCCTAAAGGTGGCCACTAATGGTCCAATTTCTAGTGATAAATCGTTTGAGCGATGAGAAATTCTGATCGGATTGGTTGTAAATAACCTCAGTTGACGGGTACAATCCATTATGAACGATTATAAAAATTGTCCGATTACGTCTGATTGGCTTTTCATCAAACCAAAATTTGGATTTTCTAGTTGGTTGTGAACGATAGGAAGCAAAGATTGGTTCGATGATGTTGTAGTGAACGATTTTTCTCCTGAAGAGAATTTTCTGATCGCTCAAACGATTTTTCACTTGAAATTGGATTGTTAGTGGCCACCTTAAGATTGCAAGGCCACAAGGCAAGGTTCTTTCCCCCCTTATGTGGTATTACTGTTGCGTAACCTGTTACATATTTTCCCCTTCATATATGATACATCGCTGACCTGTCCAATTGTCGTTTATCTGTAACTCGTTGCTGTCTGTTCTGTATACGGTTTACTGTAAAGTAGCGTGGAAGATGCTGGCGTTAGATAAATCCATAATAATAATACAAGAGAAGACACAGAGCGTTCATATTTCCCTTTTCTCCAGGCGGACTCAAAGCCAGGGCATGCTCAATAGGCAGTAGCAGTGTTAGGTCAAACCCTGGTCTCCTGTGTCATAGGCAGAGCCTTTACCCAGTACACTGTGAAGCCACTACAATACAGTAGGGCAGGGGTCCCCAATCGTTTTGGGTCGAGGCCGGGTCAACATACTTCAGACTGCTGGGGGGCCAGAGTATACATAAAATTATGTCTTTGCGGGCCAGACAGTGAAACATACCCAGGTGACAACCTGCAGTCCAATTGGACAGCAGTGTCACCTGATGTGGAGTTTGATTGGAAACCAGCAAATGACTGCTTTCTGGCTTCCATGTGGATGGGTGGTGTCAGCACTGCTATTCTATATATGGACCACCAATATTTAAACATGTAGCTAACTATAAGTAATACATTTTGTGTCTAGGGGGCCGCTAAAAAAAGCCTCAGGGGGCACATTCGGCCCGCGGGCCTTAGTTTGAGGACTACTGCAGTAGGGTCTCAGTTATCCGACATCAACAGAAATGAATTGATGGTTGGTTCAGAGACTGCCAGCTAGGTGAGACTCTACTGTAATAGTAATCTGCAGGCCAATCCACCACAGCCCCTTGGAGACACAGATGGCCCACTACTACCTGCTTGGCGACCATGACCAGGGTGGAGTAGTGGCCACCTGGAAGAGAAACGTAGTGGCCACCTTGAAGCTGTCAGCCTTCATCACCAGTCAGGACTGGATAGAGGAGCCAAGTTACATGGCCAGAATCCACGATCCACCCTCAGCTGAAACAAGGTGTTCAGCATCGGGGCCTGTGACATTTTAACTGTTCAGCATGAAGGAATAACATTCTGGACGTCTCCACCAGCCAACACAAATGTGTTAAAAATATCTGAACAAACACGGCTAATAACGTCCTAGCATCTTACGTGGAACTCCACGGAACTTGTAACTTCTTCTAGGAGTGGAGATCGTTTTACGCCAGTCAGCTTCTCTGCTTCCACTCTGATTGTTTATGTTGGTCCAACGCAGTTGTCGGACCTTCAGGTTTTGCAACCTCCTGAACCTTTTTTTAATCCGCTCGACGGGGGGACAGAGTGCCGCTCGGGCTCTCGCTTAATGAAACACCAGCATAATTGTCTCAGCCTTGAGTCAGCACTTTGCTGTTTCTATAGGAACCTTGCAACATTTGGGTTTTCTCCCCTCTTCGTTTGCAGGAAACCACACAAATAGCAAAATTTATATGATTTTCCAAGTTTTCTTTTTATTTTTTCACGTTCCCTCTGCCCAGCGCAGGCATAACCCGATTCATTGGCCATTAGCCTCAGCAGGGGTGTGTATGAGCCTTGCATGTAATAAAACTCAAATGTAACGGCCCTTGCGTGTTTACCTTGGCCTTTACGGGCATCTAAATCCTATTTATACTATGATGGCAAAGCTGTGAATTGCTTGAATCCAGCTGAGGAAAGATAAATAGACTACGGCAAACAGGAGATACCTTATTATAGCAAGAAAAAGGTGCAGTTTGCAGCATAAGATTAGGGGTTGGTGTCTCTTGGGGTAGAGAAATGCAATTAAAAGGGTACTTCATTTAAAAATTGAAGTTTAATTTGGAGAAAGAAATCGGAGGAGAAAGTGGCCTACAAAACTGGCTGCTCCAAAATATCACGTATTTAAGATCACGTATTTAAATATGGTGGACAATTGTAGATATTAGGGTAGGGTTGTCCTTCCAAGGTCTGGTTCAGTCACACCCCCTTTAATGCAAAGGGCGGGCCAATTCATCTCTGTGTGCTGATGAGTCTATACACCAGTGGTGAGCAAAAAAAAAAAATTCCTTTTATAAAGTACTCCATTTACTCAGGGAAGGAATTAAATCAAAGTCCTCGACTGCTAACTGCCAGACAACTAATCAGCATCTGTTAGCTTTGAAAGGTTCAGCTCCTTTCCCTTTCTGGGTTATGCTCAATCACCGTCACCATGCAATCCATTTTGGAAGCTAATGTCCCTTTCTTCAATCGCATAATTTTGCAACCTAGTTGTATTTAGTCCAGCTTGATGTGGGTGAGAACAGTGTCCGTTCTCATAGGCTTTCTTTAGACACATTTTCCCATCCGATCCAGGAAAATGTGGTAAGTTGGGACTCTGCGTTCCATTTTGCGTTTCATAATGAAAGGATCCGTGTTTTTTAAAAAGTGGAAGTGGATCCTATTTTTGACACAGGATCCACTTCCTGCGTTTAAGCGGATCTTAAAAAACGTCCCGAACGGGTACATTTTTGAAGCAAGTCTCAAGCGGCCAATAGACTGATTTATGTGCATGTTTGTGTTCCCTAGAATAGTTGAATCTGACAGGCCTCAGTTGGTATCCCGGGTTATGAGCGTAAAATGTTTGCTTGCGTACTGACTGATATAGGTAGAGTAGGGACCCTTACCGTCTCCCCAGACCTCATAGCTGGTGTAAGGGTCTAGTACACAATGCTATTGCATGCAAGCCATCTTGGAAGCCAATGTCCCCTTTCTTCAATTGCATATTTTTGCAACGTAGTTGTTTTTAATGCTGCTAGTACTCCAGCTTGATGTGAGTGTCATGAGTGCAGAGGGCTAATGATCGAAAATAAACTTATGAGATAATTAGAACATTAGTAGCAAATAAAAAGTCTCATGTTGTTTTCCAGTACAGGAAGAGTTAAAAAACTTCAGTTGTTATCTATGCAAAAGAGCTTCTTTGAACTCTTCTTTGTCTTGTTTTCTGAAGCACTTAAAAAAGACTCTGAAACCTTTTATAAATCACCTTATTAGCCATTTATGTAAAGCTGTATCAGCCAAGCTAAAACACTGCATTCCCGCAGCAGAATGAGGTAATGAAACACCCTGAATTGCGGTGCAATAACTTTATCACTACTAATCACAACTAAGGCTGGTTTCACAGTGGGACGTTACATGCGCACGTTAGAGCAGCCTGTAACGCAGCCCACCGCACAGTAATGAAAAATCAATGGGGCTGTTCACAGTGCGGACGTTGCGTTACATTGTAACGCTGCGTCACAAGGCAACGTACTGCATGTAGTACTTTAGACGCGTTAGACTGCTTGCACATGCTCAGTAATGTTGGGGAGGAGCGGAGAGCGGCCAGGCACATGGCTAATTAATATGCACTGCACGTTATGACATGCAGTGTTTACTTCCTGGAGCAGCCGCTCTGTGCGGCGATTGGCCGGCGGGACCACGTGATGCCGCATGCGCACAAGAGTGCGCATCACGGCATCACTGACGCCAGAGTGAGCTGCACAACGCGGCTCACTCTGACGTCCAGATCCAGCACCACCAGGCGTTGAGTTAGGGGGACGTTATGCGACCTTAACGCCCCCTCTAACGCAACGTCCTGGTGTGAAATTAGCCTAAATGATCTATCTATATCTTGTTTTTTTGCCACCAATTAGGCTTTCTTTGGGTGGTATGTTTTGCTAAGACATATTTTATTTTATATGCACTTTAAAGGGAATGATACAAAAAAATGGAAAAAAAATATTTCTCAATTTTTGCCATTATAGTTTTAATATAATGCATGCTGCTGGAATTCAAACCCACTTTCTTTGCCTATTTATCCCGGTTAGTATAACGTTTAAAATATTTCCCTAGTACAGTGTGTAGTGACAATATTATATTTGGAAATAAAGGTGTATTTTTCCATTTTGCATCCATCACTACTTACAAGCCCCTATTTGCAAAAAAAAAAAAAAAAAAAAAAAAAAAACAGTAATAAACCCTCATGACATACATATTAAAAAAGTTTAGTCCCTAAGGGAACTATTTATATATTCTTTTTAAAATTATACACACACACATATATATATATATATATATATATATATATATATATATAGATAGATAGATAGATACACCCAGTATATATATATATATATATATATATATATATATATATATATTTGTTTTTTACTGCAGTGACCGCAGGCATCTCATTGATGCTGGTGATCATTGATACTGACACTTAGATCGGTGAATAGGAACTGTGTTTCCATTCACTGATCGGTTTACGAGTACACTGCCACAGAGCATTACAATCAATAGACGAGTATCTACGTCCTTGGAACGGGATCAGTCTTCCTGCAGGGGGTAGATATAATGCCACAAGTGCGGCACCCGTCGGGCGGTGAGTGCGTAACTTAAGTTAACTTTTGAATTCAGAATTTATGATCTCTCTCTGCCAGCCTGAGTCCTAGTTGTTTGGGTGTTCTGTTGTAATTCGGGCATCTGAATGGCATTTATTTTTATTTGTAGACCAATTGCTGTACTTCCTTCTGATGTTCAACGTATATGAGCTGTCTGTTCTAACTTCTTGTCAGCGTAGAGAAATTGAGTCTGAAGAAGGCTGAATAGCCGAAAGTTTACTCCTTTTATTTTAAATTAAGCCAATAGATGGTATCATCGTGATTCACAGCTTCTGGCTTTTACTGATGGCTAACACTCTAATGCTATTATATACCTGTGAACACGGCAGCCACAGGTAGTCTGGATTGTGGTTGGATACCTCTGGACAGTGGGTGGCCACAGGTAGTCTGGATTCTGGTTGGATACCTCTGGACACTGGGTGGCCACAGGTAGTCTGGATTCTGGTTGGATACCTCTGGACACTGGGTGGCTACAGGTAGTCTGGATTATGGTTGGATACCTCTGGACAGTGGGTGGCCACAGGTAGTCTGGATTGTGGTTGGATACCTCTGGACAGTGGGTGGCCACAGGTAGTCTGGATTCTGGTTGGATACCTCTGGACACTGGGTGGCCACAGGTAGTCTGGATTCTGGTTGGATACCTCTGGACACTGGGTGGCTACAGGTAGTCTGGATTCTGGTTGGATACCTGTGGACACTGGGTGGCCACAGGTAGTCTAAATTCTGATTGGATACCTCTGGACAGTGGGTGGCTACAGGTAGTCTGGATTCTGGTTGGATACCTGTGCACACTGGGTGGCCACAGGTAGTCTAAATTCTGATTGGATATCTCTGGACAGTGGGTGGCCACAGGTAGTCTGGATTCTGGTTGGATACCTGTGGACACTGGGTGGCTAAAGGTAGTCTAAATTCTGATTGGATACTTATGGACACTGGTTGGCCACAGGTAGTCTGGATTCTGGTTGGATACCTCTGGACACTGGGTGGCTAAAGGTAGTCTAAATTCTGATTGGATACCTCTGGACACTGGTTGGCCACAGGTAGTCTGGATTCTGGTTCGATACCGGGGGACACTTGGTGGCTACAGGTAGTCTAAATTCTGATTGGATACCTCTGGACACTGGTTGGCCACAGGTAGTCTGGATTCTGGTTGGATACAAAACTAGTGTGGAGGAACTGGTGGGATTTGCTCTGTATGATCTGTGGGAGTTGAATCCTCTGTTTGCTATCGGTTACATCCATTTGTCTATGTGATCTTCTACTGTATCTTTGACCCTTGTGGTCTCCTCCGACATCACTATCTGAATAAGCCTGACTGTGTAAGGCACCCCTCATGTAACTGTTCTTTCTGCTCTTTCTCTCCCTCCTCTCCCCCCCTCCCTTCTGCTTATCCTGGCACAGGATTGTAATATATGCGGCACAGAGGCGTCTGCACCGCTGCTACTGTTTCCAGGTCTACCCGCCCCAGGTTTCGCTCTGTCTCTCTCCCAGCGGGTCACCATCCTCGTAACGCTAGCTACCATAAACAACAGAAAAAAAGCTCCGCTCACAGATATTCAACTGTACTCCTTCGCCACTGGCGCTACTAACGAGATACAAAGAAAGAGCGAGAAAGTCGAGTTTGTGTAACTAACACTAACGGTGCTATGTGTGTTTTTTGTTTTGTCTTGGTTGGACGCTGCAGAGCGCTACTCTCTCAGGGTGTCACTTAAAACCGCCAAAGTGTTTAACTTGGAGTGGCAAATTCTAACCTACTTACGGGGCTCGTCTTTAGCATGAATCGGGACCTTGTGTCGGGTGTTTTAATTTGTCTCCGTGCTAAAGAAAATCAAGACGGCGTTACTACCATCGAAACGTTTACTGGGGGCAGCACAGAGGGGTACAGTTTGTGGGAGAATGAGAGTCTGTTCAATGATCCGCTAGACTTGCTGGCACTTTTAGTTCCCCTGCAGACTACCGTCTTTCGTGAACCATCCCTGGTTTCTAAGGTCCCTACTAGGTTCTGTAAATTTGAGATAGTTTTTTTGGAATGGATTGACAATAATTCATTGGCTAGTTGGAGGTCTGTGCCTGACCAGTTGTCTATGGTCTGTTCACACAGGTTGCTGTGCAGCGGAATGGTGCCCAGACATGGTACAATTTTTTCATTTTTTTTACGATTAGATAATTTTGTTCGATTATTCCGTTAGATCTAATATAAAGATTTTTTCCAACATGTCCGATTTTTATTGAAAAAAAGGGATAATCAATAAATGTTTTCTTGATCGAAAAAAAAGATTCTTTTAAACTCTCATTCGATTTGATCGTTTGGTCGAATAAACGGGAAAATTTAACATTTTTATTGTACCGTGAATGGGCACCTGAAGCGTACAAAGCAATGTGACCGCATGCAATGCAAGTGCGTGGGGGTCAACCACCTTCACCGGTCAACAAGGGAACTGGAATACTTTCTACACTGCGTTGTACGAAGCCACAGGGAAGTGGTGGGGCAGGGTGGTCATCTGAAGATCAGGTCTGGTCCAGCGTTGAGCTCGAATTCTGCATAACCAAATTTTTGCATAAACACTCACAATTACAATTACAATGCTAAATCGTAATGAGAAATTTTTAGCAAAATAATAATGAATTTTGAAGGTAATTGTAATTACATTCCGGAGTTTCACGATTATGTGTGATTACACTAAACTGCTAAAATTGATTCTTTGGGAAAAAGTTAAAACAAAAATGGAATTTAAAAAGAAGACCTGGCAGTTTTTAAGAAAATCAGTTTTAAAGAATTTAAAGAAAGAATGATTTTTAACTCTGTAAAATCACATTTTGCTGCAGCGCACCTTAAAATATACTTTAGTTTTAGATACACATTTTATACATTTAGCAGCCAATTTATTTAAAAGCTTGAAAGTGCTCCAGGCCAATTTACTTTTGCAGATATTTTTTATTTCTTCTTGTTACATTTCCTTGCTACTAATTAGTATTGCTGCAATAAGTATTTATGGCCACTTGTCACTAGGGGGCAGTGTGAGACAATAACAGAGGACGTCTGCTTTCAGTTTCTATATGTTCTGCTAGTAGAGAGAAATCAAAGCATTCTAAGAATTTACAGCACAACGAGTTCTGCCGACTGAGGTCAAAAGCAATGCACTTATCTCAAACAAGATTAAAGCTGCTTATGGGGTAAAGTGCACTGCAGCAAAATAGTTTAAAGGGGACCTGAACTCAGAACTTCCTCTTTGCTCTAAAATATACGCAACAGCATAATAACCTTTAAAGAAAAATATTTCTTTGTTACAGCTGATACAAACCCTGCAAAAAATCTGCAGTGTGTCTACTTCCTGGTTTCATGGAAGCAGACATATTCTTAACATCCTGTGTTTACCAATTAGCTCTCTGCCGTGGTAGCCAGCTGACACAGCTGAGGGATCAAATTACACTTGTGATTAGTCACAGATGTGGGGGAATTAAACAGGCTAAACTCTCTAAATACATACAGGGTGCATTTCTCTTTGTTTCCCTTCTGTCCTGTGCAAGAGTTCAGCTCCACTTTTAAAAAAACATTTTTCTTTAGACTTTTTAATATCAGTATTCTCGTTTTTTGAAAAACAAACAAACAAACACACATTTTTTTTACTTGTTCCCACCACTCCCCCTGTTCTATCCAACCATTTTGGTTTGAGCAAATGTTTTTTTTGCAATTAAGGCTAAGATCACAGTGGGGCGTTAAAGTTGCACATTAAAACAATATTGAACGCAGAATAGCGCACCGCAATGAAAAATCTATGCCCCATTCACAGTGCACATGTTGCGTTGGTGACTAACGCTGCACGTTAAAGGGAAACTGAAGTAAGAGGTATACGGAGGCTGCCATGTTTATTTCCTTTTAAGCAATACCAGTTGCCTGGCAGCCCTGCTGATCCTCTGCCTCTAATACTATTAGCCATAGCCCCTGAACAAGCATGCAGCAGATCAGGTGTTTCAGACTTTAAAGTCAGATTTGACAAGACTAGCTGCATGCTTGTTTCTGGTGTTATTCAGATACTACTGCAGAGAAATAGATCAGCAGGGCTGCCAGGCAACTGGTATTGATTAAAAGGAAATAAATATGGCAGCCTCCGTATACCCCTTACTTCAGTTCCCCTTTAAGTGAAAGTGCTGCATGCTGTGCGTTATACACGTTATTAGCTGCGTTGGACTGTTTGCACATGCTCAGTAATGACTTGGAAGCATACTTTCCATTGCCTGTATGCTCTACTGTATCTGCTGTATGCCACGGTAACGCTGCGTTGCAATTTTTTTGGCGCGTTGCAAGTTTGCGTTGCAACTTTAACGTTCCGTCAAACCGCAACATCCCATTGTGACCCTAGCCTGAAACAAAACAATCTTTTCTGACTGTAAATGACTGTAGCATGCAAAATGTAAGAATGTATTACACAAAATCCATTAAATTCAAAACTCTAATTATATTTAGTCGTAGATGCAAATTTTTGTGTGAAATTTTACGTAAGCAAAATTAGCATATTACGATCATCGCTAGTTTGGTCTGCTTCCTGTTGCTTTGCATGCCCCTCCTAATTCCGAAGCGCAGACAGGCAGGGATATAAGCAGAGCAATAATCAGACCTGATTAGCGATCACAGATATGCAATTATAGATTTTACCCAAGTTTGTCCATTGTAATGAATGGAATTCTCTGTCCTCCATTTTATAAACGGCCGTTACCCCTTAACAGCTTGTGGGTCAGCACACTGTTAAAACTGTAACACCGCCCACTTTAGTCAAAGGGAAACATAGACATTACCTTGCACATCAGTTGTCCTTTCAGTTATAACTGACAGCAACTGATATACTTTAGTTCTGACAAAATGTTGTCATAACTGGAAGGAATTGTTGTTAGAAGAAAATTGTGAGCTTCTGAGAGGAGCTGATGGCACGGTATGTAATATTGCTTTGCAGGTACATCATGTAAATTTTACTCAGTTCAGGTTCCCTTTAATAAATGTGTTATTTATCTCGGATCAATTTGTAGCTGATTTATATTTATATAAGCTCGCTTATGCTGTAAATGTCTTTTTTTCCTTAAGTAAATGGAGTTGACAGACTGGCGGAAGTATAACTCCTGCAGGCCCAGCTTTGGAACAAGTCGTGAAATCGCCTTCTTATTAAACACGTCATGTAGGTGACAGAGCAGGTTCTGCTAATTACCCGGCCAAAGCAGAGAAAACAGACTCCAATATGCTCGCTGTTCTGACCTGCGGCTGAAGGCAGAAGGGCGACAGAGATTCCCAAAAGGCGGAAGCAGGTGGCTTGTCTCCGCAACGACCATCAGCGCGTCGGACGCTAAAACGCGGAGGCCGGTATCGAGCCGCTCAGACAATCTCTGGAGTGTGCTAAATACAATTAAGAAGAAAGCAAACATCTCGCATGTCAGACTCTTCCATCTGCGCGTCCAGAGGGAGGCAGAAAAAACATTATTTAACGGCAAAAATAGTCAGAAAAAAAAAATACTCCTTTCACTGGCTACCTGTGAATACTAGCCTCAGTTTGCTGTATTTGGACAGTCCTTGGTGCTGCCTCCTCTGCAGCGCATCTGATGAGCTGACAACCATTCCAAGCCTACAATTATTACTTTATGAGTCAAAATGAAAGAATACTGTAAGTCCAGCCAATTTTTACAGTCTGCAGAACGGATAGAACGTTTATCACACTTTATTTCATTGATGTCGCCTCAGTTTCTGCTCATCATGTGACATTTCTAGCAATTTTTTTAATCCTATATTCGGCTCCCCCAAACCCCAAGAAAGGTCTCTAAACCCAAAGCGCGCCTCATACTTACCTATAGAGGGCCCTCAACTTTATGGATGATAGCACATCCGTTCAATTCCCTCCAAATGCAATTTTGCCTTCTTAAAAAGAAGGTATTTGCCATAATTCAGCTGTAAGTGAGCAACTGTGCTTTCCCATGATGCACCACAACTGAATATGCTAATTATCTCTATGCCCCTGTAGCCAGGCTTACATCCAGAACCGCTGGTGTATAGCAAGCCTATAGCTTATACATGTTACAGAGCCACATCAACCCAGCATGCAGACAGCCTGTTTCTGACTTCTTGGTCCTCACCAGTGCATGGTATAGATTGATGTAGCTCTATGGGATAGAGCTTGGGCCAGTACTAAGGGATACCTGGAGAGCTCATGGAGACCCAGGACCATGTAGAGACTAGAGAGACACCAGTGGTTCTGGGTGTGTGCCAGGCTTTCAATGACATAAAAAGATCATTTGCATATTCGGAAGTGAAGCATCATGGGAAACCGTAGTTGAATTATCGCAAATACCTACTGTTTTAAGAAGGGAAAATTATATTCACACTAGTTTTTTAGTAGGGGGGCTTTTTTAGTCTCTTTTAGCCCTGTTACGCTCCTAGTGGTTCTGGGTCACCCTGCGCTGTCTGGGTATTCTTTCATGGAAGTATGGGTGATTGTAAAAAAAAAAAAGAGTTTTTAGTGTGCACCTCTGATACAGCAATTTAGCATTCCCTGGTTAAGACCCTGATGTAAAGATCCAGAACTTTAGATAACTACGGATTCTCATTCCAATCTCTCGTTTTGTGAATTGCCACTTAAAGGTAATTCAGAATTTGTCCTCATCTACAGAAATGTGACGCCACAGGAACATCATTTTGGTGGTTGGTGACAGTAAACGGAAACAGGTTTATTTGTAGAACACAGGCTGTGTAACTGTCCTCGGATCCTTGAAAGACTTTAAGAACATACCGCTGGTACAAAAATAACTTTCTTTATTGGTAACATCATCAGGATAGGGAATCAGGAATAAAGATGATCACAGTTTTAGTAATATTGGTGGCTGAACATGGTAGAATGTGATCTTAGCAGTTTCAAGTGGTAGAAAGCGATTTCAAGCATAGAAAGCGTAAGTGCGTAGAAAGCGGTAGAACTAGGGGCAAACATACAAAAACAGTATTCAGTATAGACTCTAACATATAACCACTAACATTGTCATTAGCAGCATGAATCAGTACACATAAAACAAGATAGCTCACCTATTTTGGCCTCATAGGATCTTAAGGGCAGTTTCTCTGCTCTGTCTCTCTCATAAGCTCTGAAGATTCTGTCTGTAAGATGGCTGCTGGCATGTCTGGATAGAAGATTCTAGAAGATCTCAGAGTGAGGCTGGGTTCTGATTGGACTAGAGTGTCAGGTGACTGGAGTACTCAGATTAACCCTGTAATGTCCTGTGCTTAGCTAGCTATATTGTAGCTGATGCTGCAGGCTGTTACTCTACACACAAATAAACGTAACAGCAGGCTAACTTTTCTGCTTATCATACAACAGGCCTATATAGGTGTATATATTGTTCTGTACAGAAAACTAGCATTAAATTTCTATCAACTTCTCTTATTTTAACAGTGACTATAGAGAACATATAGATTATGCTGTTCAGTTCTTAGATTGGCTTGGACGGGCAGCTACACTCCCACCAAATTACCTCTAATTTATGCTTTAATTGTTGAGTTGGTTTGCATAAATTAAGGGAATTTTACTTCTTCCTTTTTGCTAGGCATTTTGGAATGTCCTTTATTATTCTCGATAAGTAAAACCAGTTTTTGGATAGGACGTTCTAGTATGAGTGGAGTGGTGAGACGTTCTCCTCTCTTACTTAATTTGGAATCTCCCATCTGTAATTTCACTCTTCTTACCATTCCATCTTTGTCTTTCTGGACTTCAAGAACTTTAGCAATTCTCCATCGATTTTTTGGGTATGTCCTCTTCTTTGACCATCACTATGTCGTTTATTTGAACATTTCTCCTAGGAGTATGCCATTGTTGGTCCTTGGCTGTTGTGTTTAAGGCTTGAATGACTTTCATTTCAGGATCACACATTGATAGCTCTAGGAAACCTTTCTTGGGTACTATTTCCCTTTCCCATAGGAACTTTGGGCCGGTGAACATGTTTGAGTCCTTCATTTCTGAAACTTTAAGACCTCTTGAAGCATGTTCAGCTGGGTTCTTTTCTGACTCAATGTAGTACCACTGGTCTGGATTAGTAATTTCTCTAATTCTTTGAACTCTGTTCGCCACAAAGACATGAAATCTTCGAGCTTCATTATTTATGTAGCCTAGAACCACCTGTGAGTCTGTCCAAAAGTACTCTTCATCTATTTTGAACTCTAATTCATCTCTCAGGAACTTGCTCATTGAAGCAGAAACTACAGCAGCTGCTAGTTCCAGTCTTGGTATTGTGAGAACATTGGTAGGTGCAACTCTGGTCTTGGCCATAACAAGGGAGCAATGTACCTTTTCATCTCTTATCACCCTGATGTAGGAACATTGGCCATAACCGTAAGTACTAGCATCTGAGAAGTGATGCAGTTCAATTCTGTCATACTTTCCAAAGTTGTAGGGTGCGAAGCACCTCGGTATTTTGACCCCTTCAAGATCTGGCAAATCCTTAATCCAACTCTCCCACCTTGGCCTCAGTTCTTCTGTTATAGAGTCATCCCAACCTAGCTTCTGCCTGCACAGCTCTTGGAGTATTCCTTTTCCTCTGAGGATCACTGGGGCTAAGAATCCCAATGGATCATACACAGAAGCTACCATGGAGAGAATATTACGTCTTGTTGCTGGTTTCTCTTTAATAGAGACCTTAAAGAAGAACTCATCCTTTTCAACATCCCACCTCAGGCCAAGTGCATTCTGGACTGGAAGATCATCATAGTTAAGGTCTACATTTTCCATTGCTGATGCACGTTCAGATTCACAAATGGATTCCAACACTTCTCTTTTGTTTGAGATGAATTTGTGAAGGTGCAGATTTCCCTTTGCACACAACTCTTGGGTTTCTTTCACTAATTTGATCGCTGAGTCAGCAGATTCCAGGCTTATAAGTCCATCGTCGACATAAAAGTTTTTCTTAATGAAGTTTGCTGCAGATGGATAACTTCTTTCGTTTTGACTGGCAAGGTGTTTCATACCATAATTGGCACAACCTGGGGATGATGCTGCTCCAAACAGATGAACTTTCATGCAATATTCTACAGGCTCTGTATTAGTATTTCCATTCTCCCACCATAGGAACCTCAGGAAATCTCTATCTTCTTCTTTCACGTGAAACCTATGGAACATCTTTTCAATGTCACACATGACAGCAATAGGGTATTTCCGAAATCTACAGAGAACTCCAGACAGCATATTCGTGAGGTCTGGTCCCGTTAGCAGATAATCGTTCAATGCAACACCATCATACCTTGCTGAGCAGTCAAATACCACTCTGATCTTGTCTGGTTTCTTCGAGTGATAGACACCTTGATGTGGAATGCACCAAACTTTTCCCAGGTCTTGTTGATTGTCAACTCTTTCTGCATCTCCGTCTTGGATGATGCCTTCCATAAACTTAAAATAGTCACTTTTGAATTTTGGCTCTCTTCCCAGCTTCCTCTCCAAACGTCTTAGTCTCAATAAGGCGAGATTCCTGTTGTCTGGAAGGTAAGGGCGTTTTCTGAAAGGTAAGGGCATCTCTAAATGTCCTTTTTGGTTTTGCTCAATGCCTCCTTCCAAGATGTGTAGGAATTTTAAATCTTCTTGAGATATGCTCCTTTCCTTTGAGCTGGTGTCTGCAAAGTCAGACTCAAAAATCTTGATTACTGTATCAGGACTTGGAGTTAGTGACATCTTGACAGATATGCGATGACATAACCCGGTTACTTGTCTTGAGCATGCAGCCTGTTGTGGCCCTCCGACAATGCTCCATCCTAAATCAGTTTTGATGGCATATGGTTCATCATCCCCTCCTGCAATTATTTGTCGTGGCATCAGTGCTTTAGAACAGTCATAACCTATCAGGAGCCCAACACCGTACTCCTTCAGAGGGGGTATTTTATGAGAGATGACTGATAGGTGCTTCCACTTTTTAGCTGTTTCACAGGTAGGTATGTGTTCACGATCAAGGGGTATGAAGTCTCTTGTATAGACCGAAGGTAGATCTATTCTGACATCTGAGCAAAGTCCCTTGACTTTTAGTCCTGTGACTCTTTGACTATCTTCCAATGAGTCTTTTCCCATAATTGTTGAGAGCTTAAGCTTCACTGGCTCCATGGCTACTTGCAATTTCTGACAGACCTCTTGGTCAATAAAAGTGTTACTGCTTTGTGTGTATAGTAGTGCATAAGCAAGTACTTCCTTACTTTCTGTACCCGGAGATGAGATACACACTGGGATGATCATTGAAGTATTCTTGCTCTCACTTTCAACCATACAGCAGGATAGTGTGGATACGCTTTCTCCCTCAATTGGAGTACTGGGTGTTGAAGCTTTATCCTTCTTTGGGTGCTCCTCATGTAATGGGGTTGGGTGACGTCCTTTACAAATGCCACAGGTGGCTCTTCTCTTACAGTCCTTAGCACTGTGTCCCTTTCGTAGGCACCCAAAACAGAGCTGGTTATCCAGTATGAATCTTTTCTTCTCCTCTACAGACCTTTCCTTCATTTGTTGACATTTGTAGATGGAGTGGTTCTCTCCACAGAACATGCATTGAAGAGGTGTGTGACTATCCGTCTGTACTTTCTCTCTGTTCTTCACATCAGTGACCTTAGGCTTACTCTCCTTGGTATCATTGCCTTTATCCACTGCATTGACTGCAAATGAAGTTGCCTTTGCACGCTTTACCTCTCTTGTTGGCTTTCCTTCCAAAGGTTTCAGAATGTGGAGGGATGACACTGGATTGCATGCTATGCGTGCTTCTGTATTGACAAACGAAGAAAACTCTTCAAAGCTGGGATACTCCTTGCCTTGGTCTAACTGTTTAGTTACATGACGATTCCATCTTGAGGTCACCCAGTCAGGTAGCTTAAGTAACATTTTCTGATTTTCTTCACAGTCATTCAGTACTTGCAAACCCTTTACGTGAGGAATGGCGTTGCTACATGCTTGCAGGAAGTCACCATACTCTCTAAGCTTAACATACTCTTTAGCGCCTATCTTTGGCCAACTGTTAAGTCTTTCTCTGAAGGCTCGCTGTACTACAAAGGGATGACCATACCTTGCATTCAGTTTTTCCCATGCTTGTTTGTAGGCTTCTTCATCTTTCCTGTAGAAGCTACCTTCAAGAGCACTCTTTGCTTCTCCACTAACATACTTCTGTAGGTAGAACAACTTGTCTGCTGAATTGGGGCAGCGACGTGCAATAAGTGCTTCAAAGCTTGTACTCCACTCTATGAACTTCAGTGGGTCTCCTGAGAATACAGTAGGTTCAGGAGTTGGAAGTCTTGTAAGAACCATTGTCTCATGTATAGCTTGGGCAATAGCTGCAACATTTTCTTGGTCACTATGATGACTTGTGGGGATAGAACGACAGGAATCTGTTCTCTCACTGCACACGGATTTAGATTTCTTTCTATTTTCCTCAGTGAGGACAGAAGGACAGGGATCTGTTCTCTCATGTAGTGCTGCTCTGGATCTATCACAATTCTCCTTTATTTCCTCCTCAGCATACACCCTACGTTTAGCTTCCATGACCTCAATGTCTCTTTGGTTTTTCAACCTTTTTAATTGTAGACGTTGTGCATCGATTGCAGCTTCCATCTCAATCACAGCCTTTTTAGCGGCAAGTTGTGCACATGCTTCTACCCTTTTGGCTGAGGTACTTGTGCACTTAGATAAGTGGCTAGAATGTTTGCTGGAAGAGGTTGCTCTTGAAACTGTAGATCCATATACAGACTTGGCATAATCCCTTTTATAAAGCTGTAGTAGCCTTGTCCTCTCTGTCTCTGCATCAAAGTCGGTTTCAATTGATCGTATTCTCATAAGCCCTAATAAATCTGCTGTTATTGCAGTGCAGGTGTCAATCTTCCTCTTAATGTCCTGGGAGGGTGCTGTGTGTGACCTTAGCTCATCATATATTGTCTTCATATCTAACTCCTGCTTCTGTACAGCATCCATCATGTTGGATAATTCATCCTCTGCACACTCTAGTTTTAGCTTCATGCGAACCTCATTGGTGTGCGTCTTCCATTTTATGTACATTTGGTTGAATTTCCTTTCTCTTTGTGCAGACTCTTGTTGCATATATTCTAGCATTTTGGGGGGGAGTCTTCTCTCACGAGATGACTGTCTCAACTGGCCTATCTGTTCTGAGACTGCCTGAGACTCCCTAAGCTCAACTTCTAAATTCTCTATCTTAGACAGGTACTCTTTTAGGTCACAATTTATCCTTTCTATCTCTTCAGGATTTGTCTCTGCCTCTAAGGTTTCCCTCAACTCTAATACCTTCTGCTGTAAGGAATATCTCTCACTATTTAACTCTTCACCCTCTAACAATGGCATTGAAATACTATAAACAGACATTTTGACCTGAAATAGTTAAATAGCAGTTAAACACAAAGGAATAATAACTTTTTTCAAATACACATAAAGTCCTTATAATGCAAATGTCTCTTGATGTGCCAAATTCAGCACATAATCATCAATAAGGAATAAACAGGAAACTCTGACCTTATTATGAAGAGCAGGATACAGTGACTTGACTGCTGATTTAATATTAGTGTCTCTTTTGAAACAGAAGTTAGGATTCACTAAGGATCAGTCTTTACAGATGTAGATGCAAGGTGAGGGACTTTGACTTGCTTGTAGTTGCTTACAGGATGCAGACTGTCTGTGTCTTTACTTGCAGAGATGCAGCTGTGAGGATTGTTGCTCTGATTGTGTGCAGTTGCTCGAGGTAAATTGCAGCATGTGGTTGTTTCACTCTGTGCGTTGGCGCGCCTGTCGATATGTGCACTCTCACTGTGGCAATGTTGTGACTCTGAAGGCCGCAGGAAAGGCATACATCTACTTGGGTGCAATACTTGGCTCTATTTCTGCTTCTACTGTGGTGTTTTGTGAACTCTGTGGCCACAGGGAAGGCAGGTTAGCTTTAAAGTGCTTTTTGACCTTTTGTGCGCTGTCACTTTAAGGGCTTTGCAATTACACTCTGAGGCACACTTGGTATGGCTTCTGCTCTAGCTCTGATGAGGTGTGTCTTCTCGCCTCCTCAGAGGGTAATAGTTCTACTGTAACTGTCCTCGGATCCTTGAAAGACTTTAAGAACATACCGCTGGTACAAAAATAACTTTCTTTATTGGTAACATCATCAGGATAGGGAATCAGGAATAAAGATGATCACAGTTTTAGTAATATTGGTGGCTGAACATGGTAGAATGTGATCTTAGCAGTTTCAAGTGGTAGAAAGCGATTTCAAGCATAGAAAGCGTAAGTGCGTAGAAAGCGGTAGAACTAGGGGCAAACATACAAAAACAGTATTCAGTATAGACTCTAACATATAACCACTAACATTGTCATTAGCAGCATGAATCAGTACACATAAAACAAGATAGCTCACCTATTTTGGCCTCATAGGATCTTAAGGGCAGTTTCTCTGCTCTGTCTCTCTCATAAGCTCTGAAGATTCTGTCTGTAAGATGGCTGCTGGCATGTCTGGATAGAAGATTCTAGAAGATCTCAGAGTGAGGCTGGGTTCTGATTGGACTAGAGTGTCAGGTGACTGGAGTACTCAGATTAACCCTGTAATGTCCTGTGCTTAGCTAGCTATATTGTAGCTGATGCTGCAGGCTGTTACTCTACACACAAATAAACGTAACAGCAGGCTAACTTTTCTGCTTATCATACAACAGGCCTATATAGGTGTATATATTGTTCTGTACAGAAAACTAGCATTAAATTTCTATCAACTTCTCTTATTTTAACAGTGACTATAGAGAACATATAGATTATGCTGTTCAGTTCTTAGATTGGCTTGGACGGGCAGCTACAGGCTGCACTCATTCTAAACACAGCAGCATGCTCCGTGTCAGTTTAAATACATCTAAAAGAGGATTGCACAAATCTTACTGTTCTACGGATGCTTCTTGGAGGAATATGTTAGGAATAATAATAATAATCTCTCCTTAAAGAGACTCCGTAACAAAAATTGCATCCTGTTTTTTATCATCCTACAAGTTCCAAAAGCTATTCTAATGTGTTCTGGCTTACTGCAGCACGTTCTACTATCACCATCTCTGTAATAAATCAACTTATCTCTCTCTTGTCAGACTTGTCAGGCCTGTGTCTGGAAGGCTGCCAAGTTCTTCAGTGTTGTGGTTCTGCTATGAACTCCCCCATCCAGGCCCCTCTCTGCACACTGCCTGTGTGATATTTAGATTAGGGCAGCTTCTCTCTTCTCTCTTATCTTTTACAAGCTGGATAAATCCTTCTCTGAGCTGGCTGGGCTTTCACATACTGAGAAATTACATACAGGCACAGCTGTCTGCACTCTGCAGGAAGAAATAGCCTGACACTTCAGTGGAAGATAGCTGCAGGGGGAAAGAAACACACAAATGATCTCTTGAGATTCAAAAGGAAGGGTGTATACAGCCTGCTTGTGTATAGATGTATTTTCTATGTGTGGACATACTGTACATCAACCTACTTCCTGTTTTGGTGGCCATTTTGTTTGTTTATAACCAAACTTTTTAAAACTGTTTTTAACCACTTTTAATGCGGCGAGGAGCGGCGAAATTGTGACAGAGGGTAATAGGAGAAGTCCCCTAATGCACTGGTATGTTTACTTTTGTGCGATTTTAACAATACAGATTCTCTTTAAATAGCAAGCAGCAGGTTTGGATTCTTAAGACAATTAAATAAGCATATTCCATCCAATCTGAATTATCTTTTTCTTACTCCTCTCTCGACAGGATAAATTACCATTTTGCTGGCGAGAGTAACCCCCTCCCCCTCCCCCCCCCCCCCCCCCCCCAAAAAAAAGTGTCACTTGTCTTACGTAAGGTACTAAAACCAACTTTGTGCATTATTTTTTGCATATTTCTTACAGCGACGGATATGGGCCCTTATTCAATTCCCTCTCCTAGGAGATCATTTTTAATTATCCGTTGAAAATCACTTTTCAGCATGTTGCAATTGAAAAAGCAATAAAAAGTAGGGGAAAAGGAGCTGTCAAATTATTTTGATTATTTTCATGCTTGCTGGTGGTTTAACCAGTTCACCCCCAAGGGTTTTTACCCTAACGGACCAGATTAATTTTCGTCTGTCAGTACTCCTCCATTTTATTCCCTAATAACTTTATCACTACTTATCACAAGAAAAAGAACTATACCTCGTTTTTTTCGCTACCAATTAGGCTTTCTGTGGGTAGTACATTTTGCTAAGAATTATTTTATTCTAAATGTGTTTTAAGGGAAAAATAAGAAAATAATGGAAAAAAAATATTATTTCTCAGATTTCGGCCTCTATAGTTTTAAAATTAAACGTTCTCCTGTGGATAAAACAGACACATTTTATTTGCCCAGTTGTCACGATTATTAAACCGTTTAAATTATGTCCCTATCACAATGTACGGCAACAATACATTATATTGAAATATAAGTGTTATTTTTCTGTTTTGTTTGTCTTTTGTCTGGTCCACAATTACAAGTCCCTATGTAAAGTAAAAGTAATTTCCCATCATAAAATATAGACTAAAAAGCTGAGCCCCTAAGGCAGCTATTTATTTTTGGTTTTTTTTGTTTTGTTTCTATTTTGTTTTTTAATTTGGGGGGTTAGTATGAGCTTTGGAAATGAGTTATTTATTTTATTAGTGTTGGTTAAGTATGTATGTGTCTGTAGGTGTAAATTTACTTTTTGGCCACAAGATGGCACTGGTGAGCATTTTCCCGATATAGGAAATGTTCGCTTTTTTTTTTGTACATTTAAATACTTTGTGACGGCTTCCTGTTTTACGAATGGATGCGGCCGCTGTTCGCGGTCACGTCCATTCACTCCAGGCATTGCGATTGGGTAGAGGACCGCTCGGTCCACTTCCCCAATCGCTCAACGCGGAAACCCAGCGAAAACGGCGGCGGTTACGGCGCGCACACGTGCGGAGCAGCGGCGGGAACGCGCGACGTATTAAAACGTCATGTTGCCATTAACAGGGTAATGCATGACGTTTTAATACGTTACAACGCCGTTAAATGGTTAAAGGGCATTTTACTCAATGCACAAAAATATCCCCTAGGAGATATCTAAGGAGAAAAAGTGAATTGCATATGGCCCATGATGTTGAAACATATGGCCCATATCATATGCAATTCACTATTTTTCTTGCGTTTTCTCCTAGGTGATACGTTCAAAGCCACCAGCAAGCAAGAGAATACTCAGAATAATTTTCATAGTACTTTTTCAGCAACTTTTTGGTACTGTTCAATTACAAATTGCTAAAACGTTATTTTAAACCGATTATGAAAACTTTTCCCTAGGAGAAAACTTAGGACAAAAAAATGAGTGGCAAATGGGCCTTGTCTTTTAACTCCACTGTGAACCATAATTTCTTATGTTGCGTCCATCAGAATTAATCTTTCTTAATGTATTCTTTTTTTACACAAACTTGTCATGCAGTTTTGTTGAGAGTAAATATTTCCTAGAACTTAGTTTTTTAACGTTATCTAATCAAAATTAATATCATCTGATTATTTACCAACCTTGTCAAGAGGAACTGTAGTGAAAATAGCATAATGAATATAAATTGCATATTTTTTTACAATATTAATTAATAGATTATTTAGTCAGTGTTTGCCCACTGTAGAATCTTTCCTCTCCCTGATCTACATTCTGCCATTTATCACTGGTATTGACATCTTTAGTTCTGTCAGGTGATCTGCACGGACTGTTCATTACTGAGAGTTCTATGCACAGAGGAAGATATTTCGCCTGCTTGTCAGTTGGTAAAAGCTGTTATTTCCCACAATGCAACAAGGTTCACAGACAGGAAACTGTCAGGAGGACCATGGTCAATGTTGGAGGGATTTCACCACAATATCAGCCACACATACCTTCCTGATGATCTATCTAGGTAAAGATTTCTTGTAGGAAAGGGGGTATTGGCTACTCGCTGGAATTAAGTTCACTCCTTGGTTAAAGATCCTCTTTAAGACATTGGCCTCAATTCACTAAGCTTATCTCCTGTCTTTAATAATGTTTGTAGAGTGATCACCATGGTGATGAGGCATGTCGTATTCAGGAAACATTTTACCTCAGGCAAACCTAAAGTTAACTCTTCTGTCTTTAAGTTAAAGAGAATCTGTATTGTTAAAATCGCACAAAAGTAAACATACCAGTGCGTTAGGGGACATCTCCTATTACCCTCTGTCACAATTTCGCCGCTCCCCGCCGCATTAAAAGTGGTTAAAAACAGCTTTAAAAAGTTTGTTTATAAACAAACAAAATGGCCACCAAAACAGGAAGTAGGTTGATGTACAGTATGTCCACACATAGAAAATATATCCATACACAAGCAGGCTGTATACAGCCTTCCTTTTGAATCTCAAGAGATCATTTGTGTGTTTCTTTCCCCCCTGAGGGGGGAGTTCATAGCAGAACCACAACACTGAAGAACTTGGCAGCCTTCCAGACACAGGCCGACAAGTCTGACAAGGGAAAGATACAGTGATTTATTACAGAGACTGTGATAGTACAAAGTGCTGCAGTAAGCCAGAACACATTAGAATAGCTTTTGGAACTTGTAGGATGATAAAAAACAGGATGCAATTTTTGTTACGGAGTCTCTTTAATGCTGGGAATACACGGTTCGTTTTTGCCTTCGTTTAAACCTTCGTTTCGATTGTGCCTTTTGTCCTTTTCGATCCCGAAATAATCGGTCATACGGTTAATATCACCACCCACGGTTTCGTTTTTTTTTTCGATTCTGATGGTTTCGTTTTTCCAATGATCGAAGGCTGCAAAGAAACGAAACGAAAATCCCTTTTTACAGGGACGGAGTAGCATAAACGAATATATAATCGATCTGAACAGCCATCAAGCCTACCAATGGCTCGATTAGATGGATAAAGAGAGATAATATCAAACATGTTCGATCACTAGTCGTTCGTTTTTGGGGTCTATTAATCGAAACTATAATGAGATTATGACTATTTTCACATACGTTTTCAACACTCGATTCGTTTACCGAACGAATCGAAGGTTTAAACGAAGGCAAAAACGAACCGTGTATTCCCAGCATAACTCTCCAATCCTTAAAATAACTCCAAAGTTAAAGACAGGCTGTTTATTAACTGCTTGTGAAAAAAACTACAGAGGAGGTAAATTAACTACAGAGGAGGTAAATTAACTACAGAGGAGGTAACTTAACTACAGAGGAGGTAAAATAACTACAGAGGAGGTAACTTGAATGAAGAGATAAGATAACTCTCTTAGGCCTAGTGCACACCAAAAACCGCTAGCAGATCCGCAAAATGCTAGCAGATTTTGAAACGCTTTTTCTTATTTTTCTGCAGCGTTTCAGCTAGCGTTTTGCGGTTTTGTGTAGCGGTTTTGGTGTAGTAGATTTCATGTATTGTTACAGTAAAGCTGTTACTGAACAGCTACTGTAACAAAAACCGCCTGGCAAACCGCTCTGAAGTGCCGTTTTTCAGAGCGGTTTGCGGTTTTCCTATACTTAACATTGAGGCAGAAACGCATCTGCAATCCAAAATCTGCAGCAGCCCGGGAGTATGCGTTTCTGCAAAACGCCTCCCACTCTGGTGTGCACCAGCCCATTGAAATACATTACCCAAGCGGATCCGCACCCGCAAGCGGATCGCAAACCGCAGCCGAACCGCTCTGGTGTGCACTAGGCCTTACTGTGTGGTGGTACGTTTTCTCTTGCCTTATTATCTCCAGCATGATTTTAGTGAATTGAGGCCATAATCAATTTTTATGCAGTCTATCTACCATACAAAAACACATTTTCGCAATGTTTATGATCCTGAATATTAATCTCATAAACATTCCGATAAGTAAAGCGAAAAAAAATACGTAAACAGGATTTGAATGCCCTGGAGGGACACTTTGAAAAACAGCTAAAAAATAAATAAATCCCCAAACAGGCGGATGCAGCTCCTAATCCCCTCAAGTCAATATTGGGTATGATACCTCACTCGGAAGAAAGAGGTGCCAGCTTTTAATATGGCATTACTAAAGTAAACTCCTATTTTACGAAAAAACCAAACTCTTGGAAAAAAAATTAAAAAAAGAAAAGTTTCCCTCCAACGGCAAGGAAGGAGTAATATGCGGACCTGTGAGTTTAAAGAAAATATGTTTTTATAAAATCAAAATAGCATTTGTCCATTTAACTACTCTACTTATTTTTTTATTTATTTTATATTTTTTTGGCCAGCAGGCCTAGGATTGCATTTGTACCAAATATTTATTTGCTTTTTTATAACATAACTGTTCTCTGCTGACCACAGAAAATTCAATTACGGAAAACGGCGGCTATCAAATTGATTGAAAATGAACAGGTCTTTATGAAGCTTTTGGCAGGGTAGTATGATTTATTTTTTTTTGTGGTGTAAAAAGACCTTTCCTTTGAGGGTTGAGCGTAGTTATCTCTTGTGGCTTGTCAAAATTTCACTTAGGCTATTTTTAAGCGCTTGATGGCTCTATAAAAAAATAGGTTTTGAAAAGAGGGCATTTGGTGCATGTTTCTGACACCTGGCAAGGACGGGGAAAATGCCGGCCAAAGTCAGAAGGGTTGATGTGCAGAAGCCTTAGCTTCAGTCTAGATCAGTAAGCCTGTATGCCATACCTGATGCTGTAGGTGTCCATCCAGTCCTTCTATAGTACCCCCTGCAAGTGCACGGTCCCACCACCCCTCTCTGTGCACGGTCCCACCACCCCTCTCTGTGCAGGGTCCCACCACCCCTCTCTGTGCACGGTCCCACCACCCCTCTCTGTGCAGTGTGCCACCACCCCTCTCTGTGCAGGGTCCCACCACCCCTCTCTGTGCTGCACAGAGAGGGGTGGTGGGACCCTGCACAGAGAGGGGTGGTGGCACACTGCACAGAGAGGGGTGGTGGCACCGTGCACAGAGAGGGGTGGTGGCACCGTGCACAGAGAGGGGTGGTGGCACCGTGCACAGAGAGGGGTGGTGGGACCGTGCACAGAGAGGGGTGGTGGGACCGTTGTCACACACCACGTTGCCGATCTCAAGCTTGTGCGGGGTCAGCCATTGCTCCACCTGTTTGTTAAGAGCAGCCAGGAGACCTGCTCCAGTGTGACTCTCCGCTTTCAGGCAAGACATGTCTAACCCTGCGTGACACCGTCGTACCTGGCATGCAGCATAGGCCCTGAGGTGCTGGGGCTGTGTAGCTGGAGAGGAGATCGCGGCACCAGCCAAGGAGGAGGATGATGACAGCGAAGAGGTGGTAGCAGGCGGAGAGGAGGTGGCTGGAGGCCTGCCTGCAAGCCGTGGAGGTGTGTGGCCCTGCCCGTGCTTGGCAGACCAGGCATCCGTGGTCAGGTGGACCCTTGACCCAACACTCTTCGCAATAGATGACACCACTTGCCTCTCAACTGCACGGTACAATTTGAGTATGGCTTTTTGTGAAAAATAATTGCGGCCTGGTATCTTCCACTGCGGTGTACCAATGGCCACAAACTTACGGAAAGCCTCCGACTCCACCAGCTTGTATGGTGATAGCTGGCGAGCTAATAGTTCCGCCACGCCAGCTGTCAGACGCCGGGCAAGAGGGTGACTGGCAGACATTTGCTTTTTACACTCAAATACTTCCTTCACGGACAGCTGGGTACTGCTGTGGGCAGAGGAGAAGGAACCGCTCAAGGGAAGAGGCGGTGTGGAGGAGGGTGGCTGTGAAGGTGCAAGGGAGAAAGCGGATGAAGACGATGCACCTGAAGGAGGAAGAGGAGAAGGAGGGTGGCTTGTCTTTTGGGTGCTGCTTTTCCTCAGGTGTTCTTGCCATAGCTGTTTGTGCCTTCTCTCCAGGTGCCTTCGTAAGGCACTTGTCCCTCCGTGAGAGTTGGCCTTTCCACGGCTCAATTTTTGCTGGCAGAGACAACAGATGGCTTTGCTGCGATCTGAGACACACATGTTAAAAAAATTCAAAACCGCTGAGCCCCCCTGGGGTGATGCCGCTACGGTGGCATCAGTAGCTGACGATGAAGTGTATGTTGGCTGGCTGGCCATAGCTGGCGATACATGGCGCCGGACACTGCCCCCAGCTGTTTCTGAGGATGAGCTCCCTCTGCTTCTATCATGGAGTCGTCTCCTCCTACTCCTCTCTGACTCCCCCTCTGAACTGTCCCCCTGGTCATCTCCTCTACTGGGAACATACAGTACGTGGCATCCGTATAATCGTCATCATAATCCTCCTGCCCAGCTTCGCTTTCCTCAGACACCTCCTCAACTGCACCAACTTCAGGTGGTTCAACATCCCCCTCCTCACACGTTACGTCCATACTATCGCCACCTAACTCAGACGTATGAGGTGGTGTACCTGCGCCTTCTTCTTGTTGTTGCAGCAGTGGCTGGGAATCAGTGATTTCACCACCACCACCAAATAACTCCTGTGAAGTGTCAAATGCAGCAGATGTGGTGCTTGTTGTAGCGCTGGTGGCTGCAGGAGATGAGGTGTTCTGTGTTAAATAGTCAAGCACGTCCTGATGTTGGGAAGTGATGGCACGTGCCTTCTTCTTAACACTGTATTTTGGGCCAGGTCCGCACGAAATCACAGCAACACCACCTCACACAGACCTGCCGGTGCCTGGTGGCCTACCTCTGGGTCTGCCTCTACCTCTTCCTCTACCTGGTTTGTCCATTTTGTCCATCTCGGGGGGGATGCTAGGTATATGCAGTGAGCTGGGTTCACTCAACGCAACAGGTAGTTATATGCAGTGAGGTGGGTTCACTGAACAGTAAAGGTAGTTAGATGCAGTGAGGTGAGTTCACTGAACAGTAAAGGTACTTAGATGCAGTGAGGTGGGTTCACTCAACACAACAGGTATTTAGATGCAGTGAGCTGGGTTCACTGAACAGTAAAGGTACTTAGATGCAGTGAGGTGGGTTCACTCAACACAACAGGTAGTTAGATGCAGTGAGCTGGGTTCACTGAACAGTAAAGGTACTTAGATGCAGTGAGGTGGGTTCACTCAACACAACAGGTAGTTAGATGCAGTGAGGTGGGTTCACTCAACACAACAGGTAGTTAGATACAGTGAGCTGGGTTCACTCAACACAAAGCTAGGTATATGCAGTGATGAGGTGGGTTAAGTAAACACAACAGATACTGGGGTATATGCAGTACTGGGTAGTACAATGTGCAGCTCCCTGTCACACACACAGGTAGTCACTGAATGTGCTGGGCTGCTGGCAGTGGCACACACACTATTAATTAGCAAGGCTGTGCATGCAACAAAAGTGTCAGTTTGACACACAGAAAAAAAAAAGTACAGGTTGAGCTCTGAAAAGAGCTGTTGAGGGGTGCTATAAAAGCAATAATAATCAGCCAGGAGCAAGCTAAGCAGCCAAGACCCAAACTAATCTGTCCCTAGAAGAACAAGTCTGCAGCAGCTGTTCCTAGTCTGTCTCTAGCAGGCACATGAGTGAGGCTAATGGCCTCCGGAGCCTGCCTTATATAAGGGGGGGGGGGGCTCCAGGGCTTAGTGTAGCCTGATTGGCTACAATGTGCCTGCTGACTGTGATGCAGAGGGTCAAAATTGACCCTCATAGTGCATTATGGGGCGAATCGAACTTCCGCAAAAGTTCGCATGGTGCAGGCGAACGCGAACCACCAAAGTTTGCCTGGAACCATTCGCCGGCGAACTGTTCGCTACATCTCTATCCCTCAATACACCAGCTATAGAGCAAATCCCTCATGACCTCCAGGTGCCCCAGGCCAGGCAACAACCCCCAGGGGGGAATTCTTCATTATACAACAAGGATTCCAAGCTAGAGAATGAACCCAACTTGTCTAACATTTTACCAATTGATTTAGCAAAACATTCATCATAGATACAAGTAAAAATGATTCTATTTATGATAGTTTTACTTCTATTTAAGATGTTTTTTTTTACAGAAGTTCCTCGTAATTTATTTGCCAGGGATCCCTACATTCCTATCTCACCTGTACACAGGGCAACCATCGGGGGGACAACTGACACTGCAGTGAGGGGCCCAGGGTTTCTGGGGCCCCCCCCAAAGTGCTGGAAGGGCCACGTGTGCTGGCTTCGGGCGTGTGGCTCACTAACCAGTCCACCGCGTTCCAGAGAGAAGAGTGACATCAATGCTTGAACGTGGGGAGCAGATGAGTGAGCCCGCTACACCGGACTTTCTATAACGGGGCACCACCTATATCTGACTACAGGCTACCTATATTGGGCCACCACCTATACCTGGCTGCCTATACTGGGGCTGGAACCACTTATACCAAGCTACCTATACTGGGGCACCACCTATACCTGGCTGCCTATACTGGGGCTGGAACCACCTATATCTAGCTACCTATACTGGGGCACCACCTATATCTAGCTACCTATACTGGGGCACCACCTATACCTGGCTACCTATACTGGGGCACCGCCTATACTTGGCTACCTTTTCTGAGGGCACCACCTGTACCTGGCTACCTATACTGGGGCTGGAACCATTTATACCTAGCTACCTATACTGGGCCACTGCCTATACCTGGCTACCTATACTGGGGCTTGAAGGAACCATCTATACCTAGATACCTATACTGGGGCACCACCTATACCTCGCTACCTATACTGTGGCACCACCTATATTTGGCTACTTATACTGGGGCGACTATAGCTTGCTACCTATACTGGGGGCACCTTTACCTGGCTAACCTATACTGGTGCACCACCCATACCAGGCTACTTATACTGGGGCAACTATACTAGGCTATCTATACCAGGGCACCACCTATAGTTGAATATACCTATACTGGGGCACCTCTATCTTACTGGCCTATACTAGGGCATCATCTATACCAGGCTACCTATACTGGGGGCATCTACACCAGGCTACCTATACTAGGCACCACCTATAGCTGGCTACTTATACTGGGGAACCTATACCTGGCGACCTATACTGGGGGCACCTATGCCTGCATACCTATACTGGGGGCACCCATACCTGGCTAGGGCAGGGGGATGAGCCGAGACAGAAGGGGACAAGAGGTAACACAGGGGGATAAAAGAGGCACAGGGGGAAAAGTGGCGGACAAAAGAGGTACAGGTAGAAAAGAGATGAGAGGGGAACATGAGGTCACACAGAGGCACAAACTGAGGTGGGACAGGGGGGACAAAAGAGAACAGATAAAGGATAAGAACAGACCTACAAGTCCCTATCTCATTTGTTAACCGGGGACTACCTGTATTTTGCTAGTATTTGGCTCCACCCACAACATGCCATGGTCATGCCCACTTGTTGCCGCATCACGCTGTGCATGCCGCTTTCTTCAGTGTCGGAGTCATGCACATTTTCACTGCAGCGTTCTTCGCGCACGGACACGGAGGTGGAGAGGCTAGTGGGCGGACACAGCAACCAGTGGGTGGGCCCGGGGGGGGGGGAGGGGCAGGCTTGATAATGTGTGAGGGGCCCCAAAATTTCTGATGGCGGCACTGCCTGTACAGCAAGCCCTGAAAAAGCATTGACATTTCTCCCGGGTTTAAAGTTCAGCGGCAGATTCACCCGTAAGCGAGATTGAGGCTGAATCACTGCGGAACCGAACTTAAAGTGTACGAGAGACTAAGTAAAGAAAGAAGATTTGATACTTACCCAGGGCTTCCTTCTGCCCCATAAACACGTGTGAGTCCCTCCCTGTCCTCCTCCGGTCTGATGTTCAGCCGCGGTAACTGGCTCAGTCGGTTCCACTTCTGCGCATGTGCGGACCTCCTGCGCATGCGCAGTAGACCTGTACTGACGTGACTGAGCCAGTTACCGGGGCTGATCGAGGCTGGGGAGGACGGCGTGGAACTCACATGTGTTTATTGGGCGGGAGAAAGCCCCGGATAAGTGTCATGTCAATTTTTTACTTTGTCTCTGGTTTACTTTAAAGAGGAACTTTACTGAAATAGAAGTAGGGGGAAACATAAATTAATACATTGCAAATGAGAAGTATAAAAATAGAAGAAAGATCAAGAAATGATTGATATTCACCATACAATTTGTTCATATTGTTTAATCCACAATCAGCCTGCAGGTCATCATCTTTACTACTGGCAGACATGAAAAAAACAGCACCAACTGCCATTATCTACAACTGTACCCACTAACAATGCAATAGGTTAAAAGGTTTTGGTTTTTTTTATATATACAGTGGGTTGCAAAAGTATTCGGCCCCCTTGAAGTTTTCCACATTTTGTCACATTACTGCCACAAACATGAATACATTTTATTGGAATTCCACGTGAGAGACCAATACAAAGTGGTGTACATGTGAGAAGTGGAACGAAACTCATACATGATTCCAAACATTTTTTACAAATAAATAACTGCAAAATGGGGTGTACGTAATTATTCAGCCCCCTGAGTCAATACTTTGCAGAACCACCTTTTGCTGCAATTACAGCTGCCAGTCTTTTAGGGTATGTCTCTACCAGCTTTGCACATCTAGAGACTCAAATCCTTGCCCATTCTTCTTTGCAAAACAGCTCCAGCTCAGTCAGATTAGATGGACAGCGTTTGTGAACAGCAGTTTTCAGATCTTGCCACAGATTCTCCATTGGATTTAGATCTGGACTTTGACTGGGCCATTCTAACACATGGATATGTTTTGTTTTAAACCATTCCATTGTTGCCCTGGCTTTATGTTTAGGGTCGTTGTCCTGCTAGAAGGTGAACCTCCGCCCCAGTCTCAAGTCTTTTGCAGTCTCCAAGAGGTTTTCTTCCAAGATTTCCCTGTATTTGGCTCCTTCCATCTTCCCATCAACTCTGACCAGCTTCCCTGTCCCTGCTGAAGAGATGCATCCCCCGAGCATGATGCTGCCACCACCATATTTGACAGTGGGGATGGTGTGTTCAGAGTGATGTGCAGTGTTAGTTTTCCGCCACACATAGCGTTTTGCATTTTGGCCAAAAAGTTCCATTTTGGTCTCATCTGACCACAGCACCTTCTTCCACATGGTTGCTGTGTCCCCCACATGGCTTGTGGCAAACTGCAAATGGGACTTCTTATGCTTTCTGCTAACAATGCCTTTCTTCTTGCCACTCTTCCATAAAGGCCAACTTTGTACAGTGCATAACTAATAGTTGTCCTATGGACAGAGTCTCCCACCTGAGCTGTAGATCTCTGCAACTCGTCCAGAGTCACCATGGGCCTCTTGACTGCATTTCTGATCAGCGCTCTCCTTGTTCGGCCTGTGAGTTTAGGTGGATGGCCTTGTCTTGGTAGGTGTACAGTTGTGCCATACTCCTTCAATTTCTGAATGATCGCTTGCACAGTGCTCCGTGGCATGTTCTAGGCTTTGGAAATCTTTTTGTAGCCTAAGCCTGCTTTAAATTTCTCAATCACTTGATCCCTGACCTGTCTTGTGTGTTCTTTGGACTTCACGGTGTTGTTGCTCCCAATATTCTCTTAGACAACCTCTGAGGCCGTCACAGAGCAGCTGTATTTGTACTGACATTAGATTACACACAGGTGCACTCTATTTAGTCATTAGCACTCATCAGGCAATGTCTATAGGCAACTGACTGCACTCAGATCAAAGGGGGCCGAATAATTATGCACACACCACTTTGCAGTTATTTATTTGTAAAAAATGTTTGGAATCATGTATGATTTTTGTTCCACTTCTCATGTGTACACCACTTTGTGTTGGTCTTTCATGTGGAATTCCAATAAAATTGATTCATGTTTGTGGCAGTAATATGACAAAATATGGAAAACTTCAAGGGGGCCGAATACTTTTGCAACCCACTGTATACATATGCACAGTGGTTGCTTGGCAGTTGGAAACAGCTGCTATTTCCCACAATGCAACAAGGTTCACAAAAAGGAAACTGTCATGATATTGGACATATAAGTACAAGGATATATAGTAAAAAAATATTTTTGAAGAGACAAAAAAGTTTCAAGATGATATTGGCCATGACATCACACTGTGGGAGGGGTTTCACTACAGTATCAGCCACACAGACCCCCTCTGATGGATCCATCTGAAAATGGCGCCTGCGAATAATGGCGCACTGTGTTGCCGCTAATCCGTTTGTCGCTTATCGATATTTAACATTAAAGCCTTATCGTTATTTAGCGTTATAGCCTTATCGTTATTTAGCGTTAACACACAGAACCCTCTCTGTACCTATCCCTAATCCCTAGACCCCCCCCTGTTGGTGACTAACCCTAACCACCCCCCTGGTGGTGCCTAACCTAACCACCCCCCTGGTGGTGCCTAACCCTAAGAGCCCCCTGGTGGTGCCTAACCCTAACCACCCCCCTGGAGGTGCCTAACCCTAACCACCCCCTGGAGGTGCCTAACCCTAAGCACCCCCCTGGTGGTGCCTAACCACCCCCCTGGAGGTGCCTAACACTAACCACCCTCCTGGTGGTGCCTAACCCTAACCACCCCCCTGGAGGTGCCTAACCCTAAGAACCCCCTGGCCTAACCCTAAGACCTCCCTGATGGTGCCTAACCCTAAGACCTCCCTGGTGGTGCCTAACCCTAAGACCCCCCTGGTGGTGCCTAACCCTAAGACCTCCCTGGTGGTGCCTAACCCTAAGACCCCCCTGTAGGTGCCTAACCCTAACCAACCCCCCTGGTGGTGCCTAACCCTAACCACCCACCTGGTGGTGCCTAACCCTAACCACCCCCCTGGAGGTGCCTAACCCTAAGACCCCCCAGTATAGGTTAGCCAGGTACAGTTGCCCCCAGTATAGGTTAGCCAGGTACAGTTGTCCCCAGTATAGGTTAGCCAGGTACAGTTGCCCCCTGTATAGGTTAGCCAGGTACAATTGTCCCCAGTATAGGTTAGCCAGGTACAGTTGCCCCCTGTATAGGTTAGCCAGGTACAGTTGTCCCCAGTATAGGTTAGCTAGGTACAGTTGCCCCCAGTATAGGTTAGCCAAGTACAGTTGCCCCCAGTATAGGTTGGCCAGGTACAGTTGCCCCCAGTATAGGTTAGCCAGGTACAGTTGCCCCCAGTAAAGGTTAGCCAGGTACAGTTGCCCCCAGTAAAGGTTAGCCAGGTACAGTTGCCCCCAGTATAGGTTGGCCAGGTACAGCTGCCCCCAGTATAGGTTGGCCAGGCACTCTCTTCACTTCCTGGTTCTGCCTGGTGCTGCCTCCAGACTGCTGCCACCTGAGGATGTCGCCTCACTTGGCATCATGGGCGGATCGGGCCTCCATGCAAAACATATATTTAGGGAAAACATACCGAATACGAAGGGGCCCTATTTAAAAAAAAATGCTTGTTTTTTGAGCAGAAGCTGATAAAGCGTGGAAAAGTGGGTGGGGCTGGAATAAGAATTAAAAAATCAAGTGTTTTAAAAGGTGAGCGTGGTCTGTATTGCCAGGCAGGGGAACGCCATGGCTGCAGCTAAAAATAGAGCAGCACGTTTCTGGTTTTCCTTTCCTCCCTCGTTATACTCTGTTCTTACTTGTGTTACATCTCTATCATCATTACATCTGCTGTGTTTATTTATTCTGTTTTCTCGGAGAACAAGCCCAGCACTGGCCTTACTGGAATACCCTTGTTTTTCTTTCCTTCCACCGACTGCGGCAGCGAAGGGTGTCCCCCCCCTCCCCCGGCGGCACACACCCCTCGCTCCCCCCAACAACGTAATGACTGGCGCTCAGGCAGCCCCCGGTACCAGCTCAGGTGTGGCGTCCGAATTAAAGTTGGGATCTCACCCAAACACATCAGTAGACCGCTCAGCGCACACATTCCCGCTTGGCAGGCCAGCGTACTGTATCTGCTACGCCTAGGAAAAAGATCACTAAAGTCCTAAATAAACTTCATTTTTTTCACTTTTTTTCTTAAATATGACCTTAAAGAGGAACTTCTGCCTAAACAAACATACTGTCATTAAGTTGCATTAGGTATGTTAATTAAAATAGATAGGTAATATAATCTCTTACCCACCCTGTTTTAAAAGAACAGGTAAATGTTTGATTTCATGAGGGCAGCCATCTTTTTGGTTGAAAGGAGGTGACAGGGAGCATGAGACACAGTTCCAACTGTCCTGTGTGCTGGTCACCCCTCCCAGGCAACATGAATGACAACATAGGAAATCCCATCATGCTTTGCACAGCATCAGGGAAAAAAAGCCCGGGCAGTTTTCTTTGATGGGTGGAGCTAAAAATGCAGCTAAAAATGATGCTTTGGTAAGAAAAACAAAATTCTGATGCTGTGAAACTGTTAAAGAAACACCAATCCTTTTCAGTTCTGCTGAGTAGATTTATAGTCCGGAGGTTCACTTTATTAAGGAACGGTTTGACTGATGTAAAGAAGAGATTCGGTAAGCATGTGAAATGTAATGTCGGGAGATCTGCCTCCTATAAGATCAGGCTTCAAAATCTCGAGTGGTTTAACCGTAACCGCGCAAATCAGGGATTTTTTTTTTTTAAAGGGAAATAAGATTTGAAAAAAAAATTGTAACTTAAATGCTGCCAGGACTGGAGGGTGTCAGGGACTATAACTCACCCACACGCCCGTAAACATTAGAGGTCTGAAGCTATGTTCCCTCCATTAGCTAAACCACCATGATATTTTTTCGTAAGTCTTCTCGAAGCTCTAGCCACTCCCACCTGTGTCATCTTGGCCCACCCCCACCTTGGCAGCCGTGGCCTAATAGGCTGCTACTGAGCTGGTGGTGGGTTGCAGCAATGCAGGAGGTGTGGCCAAAGCTTCGGAAGACTTCAAATAAAAATGGTTGCAGCGGCCTTGCTGATGGAGAGTAGGCTGAGCTTCAGACTTCTTATGATTATGGGTGAGTTAATGCCACTGACACCCACCAATCCTGGCAGCTCTACGCAGAGCTTTACATCGAGGGTTATTTTATCCTCATATATTTACACTCTTGTTCCTTTTGAGGCTGTCCCCGAGCCCCATGCAGAATACAGTGGATAGCAGCGTATTTATCGAGTGTGCAGCTGTTGCAGCCAAAAAGGGGACCAGGGACTTAGTTAGGGCCATCAGGCATGAGCTGCCGAATTCCGCGGAAGCTAAAATTCCGAAATTCCGCTGGAATTGGGGTTTCCACATTGTTCCGCGGAATCCGGAAACGTCAAACCGGGAATGCGGAATAATGCGGAATTCCGACAAAATCGGAATCTGAATGAATTGACCAATCAGGAGATGCGGAATGAGTTGACCAATCATGACAACAAGCTCATGGACGCAAAATTCCGCCTGGGCGCCACCCCCCAAACAGTGCGCATATAAAAAAACAGCATTTTCGTAAAAAAAGGCTGTAATTTACGAAAGTACACTTTTCAATCACGTTTCCGTAATATACAACAACTTTATTGACAATAGACAACATAGACACAATCATTCGAAAATTACGGAAGTCCGGATAAAAATTACAGAAAATACATGCGGAATACCGCGGAATACCGCCGGAATGTGCCGGTATGCGGCATTTGGGTATGACGGTATGTGGAATTGTCCTGGAAATGGAAATGGACTCTTCCGACCATGCCTGGTGGCCATCATGGGTTGGAAAGTCATTATAGCTGCAATGCTACAAGGGGGTCATGGTGGTTGCACTTGTTATGTGATCCCAGGCAGAGGGGCCCCTTGGCCAAGGGGGCCCCCACAGGTGGAAGTAGGAGGAGTTTGGAAAGGTTGGGGGTGTCCCGTCAAAGTATCACTGAGGGACACATTATTTGTAGTTAGACTTTGGTGATGATTGTAATTTGCTAAGTTCGATTGCATATGAAATTTCACAATTACGACCATGCGCTATTAGGATTTGGAAATTCAATCGATCTTGTATAATACATTCGTAGTTTTGCGTAATTTCCTGCTGACTTTACCGTTTTATAGCAAAGCCCCCACACCTGCTATCGTCACCAAAATAGCGATGTGTGTTAATATAACTGACTTTAAAGAGACTCTGTAACAAAATTTTGAGCCTTATTTCTTCTATCCTATAAGTTCCTATGCCTGTTCTAATGTGCTCTGTCTTACTGCAGCCTTTCCTAGTTGCACCGTCTCTGTAATAAATCTTATCTCCTTTCATCTGTCATGTCTGTCGGGCTGAGGCTGGAATGTGTGGAATGTGCAGCACTGCTTGTCATTGGCAGAAGCTATACACACCCTCTCCAAGCTCTGCATGAGTCACACAGTAAGCTGTTCTCAGCGTATCATACTCTGGTTAGAAGCCATGTCATTTGTTTGTATACACTGCCTAAAACTGTTAATTACAAGCAAGGATTGCAGCAGGGAGTGGCAGAAACAGCACAGAGGGGCCCAGGAGAACATAATGAATAGAATGGTATGCTTTTTATTGTAAGAATTTTAGAGTACAGATTCTCTTTAAAGATTCAAAGGAAAAATAGTTTTTAAACTCGGCCAAAAAAAAAAATTCAGAGTTTAAAAACATTTTTCTTTTAAATATTTAAAATCGATTTTTTTTTCTAAAACTACAAAGAATTTTTGAAAAATTATGTTTGTGACTTGTTCCCACTATTCCATGTAACATAGATAGCAATTTTGGTAATGATAGCATGTATTAGGGCTTTGCTAAGTTGGAGTAAAATTATGCAAAAATTATGCGGAATTGCGAAATTACTATTCCTGATTACGGTTACAAACAAAAATTAACTACAATTTTTCCCACAATTTTGCATTAAGATTTTGCATAGTAATTTGCAATTACAATCACATGATGGCTGGACTATTGCAATGTTCTATATACAGGCCTTCCAAATAAAGGCCTACACCGCCTGCAGCTAGTACAGAATGCTGCCCCAAGATAGTTAACAAGCCAACCCTGCCATTGCCACATAACACCAATCCTTCCCTCACTACACTGGCTATCCATTGTATGGAGAATCCTTTTCAAAATTGGAATGCTAACATTCAAATCTGTGCATAACCTCGATCCACAATACATAAAGGATTTGTTGCAACTGTGTCACACCTCCAGTGGCGTAACAATAGGCCCTGCAGCCCATGCTACCGCGGGGGGACTGGAGGGGTGGCAGCATGAGGGGAAAGCCTTGGCCACAGTCGGCAGGGAGAGGGGAAGTCCCCCCTCTCCCTCACCTCGGGGCTCTCCCCTCTGCGCTCCCATCCAGCTAGATACAGTGTGGGCAGCGGGCAGCGGCGGGCAGATACATACCTTCTTCCGTGTGATCCACCGCAGACTCCTCGCTCTAACGGCTGACGTCACTTCCGTAAGTGACGTCACTTCCAGAAGTGATGTCAGCCACTAGAGTGAGGAGTCTGCGGTGGAACGCACGGAAGAAGGTATGTATCTGCCCGCCGCTGCCCACTCTGTAACTAGTTGGAGGGGAGCGCAGAGGGGAGAGCCCTCGCCCCGCCGACTGTGGCCAAGGCTTTCCCCTCATGCTGCCATCCCTCCAGCCCCCACAAAACGGCCACGAGCGGGCCCCGGGGGGGGGGGGGGGGGTATGGAGCCCGCTCTGAAATTCTGCAAGGGGGCCCGGTGGGACCTAGTAACGCCCCTGCAGACCTCCCACAACCTCAGATCAAAAGGATCCAGCCAGAGCCTTCTGTCATGCTGCCCTTACCTGAGGAATGCCTTGCCAAACTTAATCAATACAGCTCCGACCCTGGAAACGTTCAAATTAAAACTGAAAAACCACCTGTTTAGTCTGGCATTTATGATCACATAACGTTCCCCCTGTACACATCACTATGTACTGATCTGAGACAAGCTTATGCGCTTTGGGTCCTACGGGAGAAAATCACTTTACAAATAGTTCGTTATTGTTGCGTTGCTGTTGTACAAGTTTGGGCTCATCACTATTAGACTTCTGCCTTCCAACTGTCTTTATGGAGAAATCCCAAGAGACCTAGGTCCTTATGCAATTCACTTTTTCACCTGACTTTTCTCCCAGGAGATCATTTTTCATCTTCCATTTAAAATAACTTTCCAGCACTTTTCAACTAAAAAAGTACCAAAAAGTCGGTGAGAAAGTACTATCAAAATTATTTTGAGCATATTCTTGCTTTCTGACCGGTCAGCCACTATTCTCTCTATTCATGAGGTCATGTGACCGGTCAGCCACTATTCTCTCTATTCATGAGGTCATGTGACCGGTCAGCCACTATTCTCTCTATTCATGAGGTCATGTGACCAGTCAGCCACTATTCTCCCTATTCATGAGGTCATGTGACCGGTCAGCCACTATTCTCTCTATTCATGAGGTCATGTGACCGGTCAGCCACTATTCTCTCTATTCATGAGGTCATGTGACCGGTCAGCCACTATTCTCTCTATTCATGAGGTCATGTGACCAGTCAGCCACTATTCTCCCTATTCATGAGGTCATGTGACCGGTCAGCCACTATTCTCTCTATTCATGAGGTCATGTGACCGGTCAGCCACTATTCTCTCTATTCATGAGGTCATGTGACCGGTCAGCCACTATTCTCTCTATTCATGAGGTCATGTGACCGGTCAGCCACTATTCTCTCTATTTATGAGGTCATGTGACTGGTCAGCCACTATTCTCCCTACTCATGAGGTCATGGGACTGGTCAGCCCCTATTCTCTCTATTCTTGAGGTCATGTAACCGGTCAGCCACTATTCTCCCTATTCATGAGGTCATGTGACCGGTCAGCCACTATTCTCTCTATTCATGAGGTCATGTGACCGGTCAGCCACTATTCTCTCTATTCATGAGGTCATGTGACCGGTCAGCCACTATTCTCTCTATTCATGAGGTCATGTGACTGGTCAGCCACTATTCTCCCTACTCATGAGGTCATGGGACTGGTCAGCCCCTATTCTCTCTATTCATGAGGTCATGTGACCGGTCAGCCACTATTCTCTCTATCCATGAGGTCATGTGACTGGTCAGCCACTATTCTCCCTACTCATGAGGTCATGGGACTGGTCAGCCACTATTCTCCCTATTCATGAGGTCATGTGACCGGTCAGCCACTATTTTATAGTCAGCCCTCCAAGTTTAACGTTCCCCTTTGGACATAGCAAGCATCTAAATAAATGAGCAAGTTCAGCGCTCTCCTGCAAATCTTACTGGCCAGAGCTACTTCTTTCTGTAGTGTCAGGGCTCTTTCTAAGCATAGGCCACCAAGGCGTTTTCCTTGTGTACCACCTAGTGTTCAGAATGCTCATTGCAGCATCTCCTCCTTATAAAATGTCTGCTGCCTGCATACTGTGCAGGAATTCAACAAGACAGAGAAGGGATCAGACAGCAACTCTGTTCCCTCCACGCACGCACTTGCTCTTTACCAGAGCTTCTGGGCAGACGAAAGAACTCAGGGTGCTGATAAAACAGGCAGGGCAATGCTGAACTAGTCAGTCGTACTAGCCCTGCTTTCTTTCAATTGTTTCAGCCTTTAACTTGGCATTAACATTCCAAAGGAACAGGAATTAAATAGGAATCTAATCAGTCAGCACAGCGATTAGTGAGTGCAAAAACGTAAAGGGTAATTAGAAGAAAAGAGATAACTTGACTTACAGATACAAAGATGACCGAGCCATCTTGAGGAACAACAGACTCTGCCTTGGGAAACCTTTTTTTTCCTTGGCAAGTGCAGCAAGAAGTGCAGAAACACCTGAGCGGTCACACTAACTTTTCAGTGATTTCTTGTGAGTTTTTCAACGCCTATAATAAGCAAGCAGGTAAGCAAAGTAACTCCTATTACTGGGGGGAGATTTTCGTTGAATTCTTTGTGGAGTTCTTGTGAAAGAGGACATGTAATGAAAATAAAGTAATGGATAAAATGGTTCATTTATTTTTCAATATTCATTTATATATTATTTAGTCAGTGTTTGCCCATTGTAACATCTTTCCTCTCCCTGATTTACATTCTGACATGTATCACTGGTGGCGACATCTTTAGTCCTGTCAGGTGCAGCTCTGCAGAATGTTTGTTTAATTAGAATTTCAGAGCCAGGAAAAATAGTGTCTGGTCTCTCAGAATTCTCTTGCAATTCTGCACAGCTAAACAGCCTAGGCTAAGCATTACTTGGAGGGCTGGGCTACATACCAATCTATACAGAAATACATAGCTATAGGAAGTGTTTGTGATGCTGAAACCAGGAAAATGACCATAAAAGTGGGTATCTGGAATAATTTACTCCATTCTACTATATGTCACTTCAGGGCGCGAACCAAGCACCACTTTTTTTCCTGGCTTCTAAAAGCTATAGGAACAGCCATGTCCCGTCCCTGCCCATTATTTATCCAGGGAAGGTGTGAAGATAGCATCTGTGACTTCTGTAAACACTTTGAAGCACAGTGTTTAATCTATCCCCCCACCCCTGCTAATGAAAAGCTAATAGTTTGCTCTACTGATGTGTGCAATAAAAGAATTACATCAGTCCTCATCTGCCTGAAATTTCTGCATCAGGCAGGCCTCGGAAGTAAGACGTAGGGCTCGAGCTTTTATTGATTGCGCGCAAAGTTTAGCGTTGCGGGGTGCGCCTAAAACATCGCACCGGGTGTGCCCTAAACGTCGCACTCAGTGTGACGTTTTAGGTGCAACCAGTGCAACGGTTTGGTCGCACCTGGTGCGACGTTTCACGCGCAGCATTTAAACTTTGTGCGTCCTAAAGGGCTTTAGGTGTGCTAAGGGGCTTGTAGGCGTCTATTTGAAAAGGGCACCTGGAAAAAAGGGCGTCTGGTGTAGCCCATATACCAACTTCAGCTACAAAGGGCGCCTGGTGTAGCCCATATATTCCAAATTCAGCTACAAAGGGCTTCCGGTGTAGCCCATATATTCCAAATTCGGCTACAAAGGGTGTCCAGTGTAGCCCATATATTTCAAATTTGGCTACAAAGGGCGCATGGTATAGCCCATATTTGCCAAATTAGGCTACAAAGGGTGCCTGGTGTAGCCCATATATGCCAAATTAGGCTACAAAGGGTGCCTGGTGTAGCCCATATATGCCAAATAAGGCTACAAAGGGCGTTCGGTGTAGCCATATATTTCAAATTCGGCTACAAAGGGTGCCTGGTGTAGCCCATATATTTCAAATTCGGCTACAAAGGGCGCCTGGTGTAGCCCATATATGCCAAATTAGGCTAGAAAGGGCACCTGGTGTAGCCCATATATGCCATATAGTTTTAGTTTATAAAAAGGATGTTGTTATAGGCAAAATTTGTTGGGCTATAAAAGGGTTCTAGATATAGCTGAGAAAAGTGATAACTATGACCTAACTTCTCCCTAGTCTCACACAGAACCCTCCCCTGATGGTGCCTAACCCTAACCCCCCCCGTTGGTGCCTAACCCTAAGACCCCCCCAGGTGGTGCCTAACCCTAAGACTCCCCTGGTGGTGCCTAAACCTAACCACCCCCCTGGTGGTGCCGAACCCTAAGATTCCCCTGGTGGTGCCAAACCCTAAGACCCCCCTGGTGGTGCCTAACCCTAAGACTCCCCTAGTGGTGCCTAACCCTAAGACTCCCCTAGTGGTGCCTAACCCTAAGACTCCCCTAGTGGTGCCTAACCCTAAGACTCCCCTAGTGGTGCCTAACCCTAAGACTTCCCTGGTGGTGCCTAACCCTAACTCCCCCCCTGGTGGTGCCTAACCCTAAGATTCCCCTGGTGGTGCCAAACCCTAAGACCCCCCTGGTGGTGCCTAACCCTAAGACCCCCTCGGTGGTGCCTAACCCTAAGACTCCCCTGGTGGTGCCTAACCCTAAGACCACCCCTAGTGGTGCCTAACCCTAAGACTCCCCTAGTAGTGCCTAACCCTAAGACTCCCCTGGTGGTGCCTAACCCTAACCACCCCCCTGGTGGTGCCTAACCCTAAGATTCCCCTGGTGGTGCCAAACCCTAAGACCACCCTGGTGGTGCCTAACCCTAAGACCCTCTCGGTGGGGCCTAACCCTAAGACTCCACTGGTGGTGCCTAACCCTAAGATTCTCCTGGTGGTGCCTGCCTAACCCTAAGACCCCCCAGGTGGTGCCTAACCCCAAGACCCCCCCCCCGGTGGTGCCTAATCCTAAGACCCCCCTGGTGGGGCCTAACCCTAAGACTCCCCTGGTGGTGCCTAACCCTAAGACCCCCCTGGTGGTGCCTAACCCTTAGACCCCCCTCCCTCACTTGTGATGCCTAATCCTAACCCCCCCCCCCCCCTTGCACCCCAAATCAAAAATCTTGGCTGTAAAAGGGTGTCCTTTGTAGCAGAATTAAAAACCTTGTAGCTGAAAAAAAATATGGTCTACAAAGGGGTGCCCTACTGTAGCCCAAAACCTTGTAGCCAAAAAAATATGGGCTACCAAGGGGCGCCCTACTGTAGCCGAAAACCTTGTAGCCCAAAAAAATATGGGCTACAAAGGGACACCCGCTTGTAGACGAAAACCTTGTAGCTTAAAAAAAATGGGCTACAAAGGGGCGCCCGCTTGTAACCTATATCAAAACTCGGGTGCCCTTATCGCCACCTTGTAGCCCATATTTGCAGAAATAACATTGATGTCTATTGAGGCGCCCTTTTCATACAGGCAGCTCAGGCGCCCTTTTCAACGGATCCCGGCTTTTAGGCGTGCTAACTAAGTTAGCACCCTTTTGTGAATTAAGCCCGAAGTGGGATAATAAAGGCATCTGCTAAACTTTTAATTATCAAAAGAAGGGGTAAAATTGAAGGTTTTTATTATTAATCAGAACATTTGTATAGTGTTTTTCTCCTTTCAAACTCAAAGCGCTCAAGAGTTGCAGCCACTAAGGATGCATTCAAGGGGCCACCCTGCAGTGTTAGGAAGTATTGCCTTGAACTCCTTATTTAATAGGTACTGACCCAGGCCAGGATTCCAACCCAGGTCTCCCATGTCAAAGGAAGAGCCCTTAACCAGTACACTATCCAGTCACTTAATGAGCCACATTGTTGGCATGCATATTAAGACCTTGATTCACTAACCGGTGCTAAGCTAAGTGTGCGTCTGAGGTTAGTGTGCCTTATCTGAGGTTAGTGTGCCTTAAAGGGACACTTAAGTCAAACAAAAAAAATGAGTTTTACTCACCTGGGGCTTCCAATAGCCCCCTGCAGCTGTCCGGTGCCCTCGCCGTCTCCCTACGATCCTCCTGGCCCCACCGGCAGCCACTTCCTGTTTCGGTGACAGGAGCTGACAGGATGGGGACACGAGTGATTCTTCACGTTCCTGGCCACAATAGCGCCATCTATGCTACTATAGCATATATAATATACCATATAGCAGCATAGAGGGTGCTAATGTGTCTGGGAACACGAAGAATCACTCGCGTCCCCAGCCTGTCAGCTCCTGTCACCGAAACAGGAAGTGGCTGGAAGTGGCTGCCTGCGGGGCCAGGAGGATCAGAGGGAGGCGGAGAGGGCACCGGACAGCTGAAGGGGGCTATTGGAAGCCCTAGGTGAGTAAAACTCATTTTTTTTGTTTGACTTAAGTGTCCCTTTAAAGCACACTAACTCAGATAAGGCACACTAACCTCAGATAAGGCACACTAACCTCAGATAAGGCACACTACCTCAGATAAGGCACACTAACCTCAGATAAGGCACACTAACCTCAGATAAGGCACACTAACCTCAGATAAGGCACACTAACCTCAGATAAGCCACACTAACTCAGATAAGGCACACTAACTCAGATAAGGCACACTAACCTCAGATAAGGCACACTAACCTCAGATAAGGCACACTAACCTCAGATAAGGCACACTAACCACAGCTAAGGCACACTAACTCAGATAAGGCACACTAACCTCAGATAAGGCACACTAACCTCAGATAAGGCGCACTAGCCTCAGATAAGGCACACTAACCGGCTTAGCGCCGGTTAGTGAATCAAGGCCTAAATGTGCTATTGAGATGCCCTGGGTGCTAACATTGGTGTTTGGTTCACTTTAAGCGTCAGTGCATTCTGGCAGTTTGAACACTCATCTCCGTGACACTGGCGAGGGAGTCTCACTGGGGTGAATCATTGTAGCGCTGAGATGCTATGTTTAGCATCTGGCCCGGTGGAGGAACATTAATAGAAGTGTTGGATGTGTGATGGGGATGGGAGGGACTAGACAGGGAGGTGCGGAGTCTTTTGTGTCCTCCTAGCCAGAAATACACCCATTTTACACACAGGACAGATTCATGTCTGACTCTTCCCAAAGGCCAGAGTTCACGGCAGAGTCTCGGCACCCGACCACGGCCTCTGCCGACAGTGCCAGTCACTCCAGCAACAGCAGTATGTGCGAACTGCAGAGACGCACAGCACGGGGGTCATCATCATCACCATCTCCAAGGGGAACACCGGGAAGGGTCGCTGCAACGGGCATTAAATAAGAATAGTATTTGACATTTAAAGTGGAGCTGAACTCTTGCACAGGATAGAAGGAAAACAGAGAAATGCTCCCTGTATGTATTTAGAGAGTTTAGCCTGGCCCCATCTAATTCCCCCTCATCTGTGTCTAATCACAAGTTGTAATTTGATCTCTCAGCTGTGTCAGCTGGCTGCCTCAGCAGAGCAGCTAATTTGTAAACACAGGATGTTAACCCTATGTCTACTTCCATGAAAGCAGGAAATAGATTCACTGCAGATTTATTGCAGGATTTGTATCAGCTGTAACAAAGAAATGTCTTTCTTTAAAGGTTATTATGCTGTTTTTTATCTTTCAGAGCGGAGAGGAAGTTCTGAGTCCAGGTCCGCTTTAAATTGTGCTTCTAAAGTTGTCAGTTATTATTATTATTTTGTATTATGTTTATGAATGATTTATAAGGTGCCACCATCATCCGTGGCGTTGTACAGAGCTTACTCCTGGGCCCACTGCAGACGATCGCCGGCCATCCGAACAAGCGCTAAGCTGGTGAAAGCGAATGGAGGGGAACCCGCCGGAGTGATGGTGATTATGTCAAATCGTAATTGTGGGTTTTGCGGCACTTTTGCGCTCTAATGCAAATAGATACGAGAGCTGCAAAATCACTTTCAAAAGAGATTTTGCACTAGCCTTGTGGCCAGGGGCGTAACTAGACATCACTGGTCCCCCCTGCGACACTTTGGATGGGGCCCCCCACCCCCCTCGTTTTCTGCACAGGAAAAGGACCAATGTGTTTTCCCCAGGCAGAGAAAAACACTTAGACTTAAAGGATATGTCAGGCAATCTATGCTACCCCCGGATCTACTTACCTGGGCTTCCTCCAGCCCCTTGCAGCCAACAAGTCCCTCGTTGCAGCTCTGTTCCCAGTACATACATACACACACAGCCAGGGGATCTTGGACTCCGTATGAGACAACAAGCTCTCAATCTTTCCCACTCCACTGTGTCCAATAATCAGACACCATAAGGTCAGGTCACTAGCCTGTGTGTGATAAGAATCTACAAATCTCTTCTGAGGGAAGGTCTACAACTTTTTTTCCAACTGTGACTCCTTTGTTTGTAAGGTTGTACATGAAGTCATCAGAACTGCTGCAGTGTGAGACAGATGTTTTTTATGAACCCTAGGTTGCAGGGACAGTGTACGAATTCCAAAGTGTGTATGAGTCCTTATCTGTATGGTGGACACATGCAGTCAATATAACAATGGTACGAGAGCAAAATACATTTTCTCTCCATGCCCTTAGTTGCTTGTCAGTCTCTCCAACTTTCCCCCCCCCCCCCCCCACGGGCCCCCCTGAGGCTTCTGGGCCCCCCCTGCGGAGGCATCCTTTGCAGGGTCTAATGTTACGCCCCTGCTTGTGGACGATTTTTGGATGTAAAAAACCTTAAAACTGTTTGCCATGTCTCGCGAGGTCCATTTTTGCTGCCTTCTGGCGTGTAGCCCACCCCCATTTAGTGATAAGGAAGCGCCTATGACCTCTTGTGTAAGAGGACGGGGCTACGCACCGGAAGACGGGCAGAAATTCTCCTTGGGAGACCCGGCAAGTAGTTTAAACTTTATTTACATAGGATACAAAATAAAACAAGTGTGCTGAAAAATTGCCGTCAGTAGATTGTACAGCTCTTCTGACCGCAGAGTCATATCAATATAGTTTTTGGCGTTTTTTGGTGCGACGCGAGGGGAGTGGAACATCACACCTCAACCCTCTAGCCACGGTGTAAAACCGGCCTAAGGTTTTCATGGGTTGGAGAGTGACAATGTGTTTTGGAAGGGGATTCCAGAGGAGAGGAGAAGCTAGTGAGAAATCCTAAATAAGTGAAAGTGCAGAGGCGATTCTAGTGGAGGATAGAAGAAGGTCATGCGCAGAGGAGAGGTTGTGGTTCGGAGGGTATTTGAAAAATAGTGAGGAAATGCACTAGCGTCGTGACGAGGGTGTGGGAGGTGCGACCCGCACCAGGTGGGGTGACCCCAGCCGCCCTAGAGGGGGTGCGCTGTAATGGAGGGGGAGCCGCGGGGAGGGCAGCCCGACCTCTCCCTCCCCATCTCCCTGGGCTGCCCTTTCTGCTCCCCCCCTCCAGACTGCAGAGTAATGCAGCAGAGAAGCCTGTACTAAACTACTCACCTACCTGGTTCCACTCACTAGCCGCCGGTCTCCTCTCTGCATACGCTGATATACATGCTGCTTCCTGTTTAGCCGGAAGCCTCCGGCTAAACAGGAAGCAGCGTGTATATCAGCGTATGCAGAGAGGAGAAGACCATCTGCGACTGAGCGGCGATTGGAAAAAGGTAGGTGAGTAGTTTAGTACAGGCTTCCCTGCTGCATTCCTCTGCAGTCTGGAGGGGGGAGCACGGAGGGCAGCCCGGGGAGATAGGGAGGGAGAGGTTGGGCTGCCCTCCCCGCGGCTGCGGCTCTCCCCTCCATTAGGGGGGCACCTACCTAATACTGGGGGGCAGCTACCTATCTAACCTATACTGGGGGGCACCTACCTAATTTAACCTATACTGGGGGGTAGCTACCTATCTAACCTATACTGGGGGGCAGCTACCTATCTAACCTATACTGTGGGAACCTACCTAATCTAACCTATAATGGGGGGCACCTACCTAATCTAACCTATACTGGGCAGCAGCTACCTATCTAACCTATACTGGGGGGCAGCTACCTATCTAACCTATACTGGGGGGCAGTACCTATCTGACCTATACTGGGGGGCACCTACCTAATCTAACCTATACTGGGGGCACCTACCTAATCTAACCTATACTGGGGGGCACCTACCTAATCTAACCTATACTGGGGCACCTACCTAATCTAACCTATATTGGGGGGCACCTACCTATCTAACCTATACTGGGGGCAGCTACCTATCTAACCTACACTGGAGGCACCTACCAATCTAACCTATACTGGGGGCAGCTACCTATCTAACCTACGCTGGAGGCACCTACCAATCTAACCTATACTGGGGGCAGCTACCTATGTAATCTATACTGGGGCACCTACCTATCTAACCTGTATTGGGAGCACCTACCTACCTAGCTAGCCTATACTGGTCGCAACTATACTGGCTACCTATATTGGAGGCACCTACCTAACTAACCTATACTGGGGGAACCTACCTAATCTAACCTATACTGGGGGAAGCTGCCTATCTAACCTATACTGGGGGCACCTACCTATCTAACCCATGCTGGGGGCAACTGGCTACCTAGATTAGCCCACTGCCTTACTATTACAGTTACCCATGTGATGTCATGTCCACACCAATTTTTTTGCCGCTGCGCGCTTCGCTTTTTTTTGGGGGGGGGGGGTGTCGGTAAATTATCCGCACCGACCTGTCTAGCTACGCCACTGAGGAAATGTACATGGAAGAAGGATGGGAAGGATGGTGGAGAGATTTGTAGGTCAGAGTAAGGAGTGGTTTTTTTTTTCTGGTTAATTGGCAGCCAGTGAAGACCTTGACAAAGCATAGCAAGAAGAGTGGTGGAGGAGTTGAAAGGTGAGGCCGTTTTCACACTAGACTTTTTTTTTTCCGGTGTGATGTCATGCGCATAGGCAAACGCAGGGGGGGATTACAGTTGCCCAGAATCCCCCCTCAGACCAGGGCCAGTGCAGTCTCTGGGGACAGGCACAAGTTTAGACACCAGAATATCTGCGGGCATCCTGCAGCTCATAGCACTGCCCCATTTCTTTCCCTGCTACAGTTTGGATGGAGCAACAGCGTGTGTAGACAGCATGGGTCAGCAGTGTGTGTACAGAGCATGAAGCAGCAGCGTGTGTACAGAGCATGGAGCAGCAGAGTGTGTACAGGGCATGGAGCAGCAACGTGTACACAGAGCCTGGAGCAGCTTTTTTTTTTTTTTTTTTTTTTTTTTTTATACACTTACGTGAAAATTCCGATTGGATTTCCTGGGGGTTTTTTTCTCGATTTTCCTCAATCAGAAATTCTAATAAATTTTTTGCAAGATTGTATGGTGTGTGGTAGATTGACAATTTTGTAATGTAGAGACGCAGGCAATGTTTTCAGTTTTTAATCATTTTCTTTCATAATTGGGGAAAAATTGACCACACGATCACATGCATGGTACATTGGTCAGATTTTTCAAACGTTACAAGCAATTGATTGAAAAATTGATTGTAAATCTTGAATTGAAAAGAAATGTAAATAATTGTATGGTGTGTGGCCACCTGTGGTCGGCGCCATCTAGTGGTTGCAGCCGTCAGTGCAGCCGGTCGTTTTTCAGCAGGATTCTGTCGATCCTTGCAGGACTGGGGTTTCCTCGATGAGAAACTGCAGCGAATGTCAGCTTCACTAAGCCATCGTCTCCGCACAGCTCAGTGGCTGATTGTGAAGGCATTAAAAATACGGCCACGCTTAACAATTAAATATGGCTTTTCCTGGTAGAGCGGTAATAGGATAGCATGTTGGCAGCTGGGGGAAGTCTGTTCCATTAGCGGTCGCCAGGCAACTAATGGAGACGCTGTATTCGGGCAACCCGATCTTTTTTAAATGCAGGTTTCTCGGTGACCCCTGAAATGAGAGAAAGGTGCGCATGGCGTTTTATAATCTGTCTTATATATGGGCCAGCCATCGGGAGGAGGAGGTCAGGCCTGGGTAGCACGGATTTCACAACAAGCACCGGAGATTGTCACGTCTCACAAGGGACAGCTACACTGCGCACAACTTAAAGGGGCACTCCGGACGTCATACTGAAAACAGCCCATGGCGTTCACACTAATGTGGTACAGCGGACCTGAACTTAGGACTTCCTCTCTGCTCTAAAAGATAAGCAACAGCATCATAACCTTTAAAGAAAAAAACATTTCTTTGTTACAGCTGATACAAATCCTGCAATACATCTGCAGTGTGTCTACTTCCTGCTTTCATGGAAGCAAACATAGGGGTTAACATCCTGTGTTTACAAATTAGCTGCTCTGCCGAGGCAGTCAGCTAACAGCTCAAATTACAGTGGTGATTAGTTACAGATGAGGGGGAATTAGAGAGGCTAAACTCTCTAGATACATACAGGGTGCATTTCCCCATGTTTTTCTTCTGTCCTGTGCAAGAGTTCAGCTCCACTTTGAAGTAAACCTGTAAGTATAAAAATAATGCAAAACTCAGATAGTTAACTCAGTAGAGGAGAGCCTATTGAGCGACAAGAGGGTTCCCACGTCCTTCTCCAAGACCACCGATCCAGTCCTGGGACCCTCTGGAAGTTTGCAGTCTGTGAATGAGCTCAGCCGCGCTGCGTAGATGTGCCGCCTTGTTTCGCTCAGGCTCAGTGGAGGAAGCTGAGTCCAGTCACTCCGTGTTTCTGCACAGCTGCGAGGTGCTCTGCCCAGTGCAGCCACCCTCGTTCACGGACAGGAAGGCAGACACGAACTTCCAAAGGGTCCCGGCGTCCAGCAGTGGTAGGGAGGGAGGAGGACGCGGGAATCCTCTAGAGGAGGTTGTAGCTTAGTTACATATTTGCACAGCTCTGAACTTGAAGGATAAAGTGCTGACCCCTGTGCCAATCACTGTGCTTGTGTACTCATCTCAAAGAGACTCTGTAACATCAAAAAGTTCCACTAGGGGGGTACTCACCTCGGGTGGGGGAAGCCTCAGGATCCCAATGAGGCTTCCCACGCCGTCCTCTGTTCCACAGGGGTCTTGCTGCAGCCCTCCGAACTGCGGCCCGACAGCCTGTTCAATATTTACCTTTGCAGGCTCCAGCGGGGGCGCTTTTGCAGCTTTCGGCTCCGGAAACTTGCACCTGCACAGTAGAGCAGACCCGACGGCGATCGGGTATTTCCGCCTACTTCAGAGCCAAGAGCCGCCACAGCGCCTACGCAGGAGCCGGGAAGGTAAATATTTGCATCCCCGCTGGTCGGAGGGCTGCAGCAAGACCCCCGTGGGACGGAGGACGGCGTGGGAAGCCTCATTGGGACCCTGAGGCTTCCCCCTCCCGAGGTGAGTACCCCCCAGGGGAACTTCATGATGTTACAGGTTTTCTTTAAAGAGAAACTCCGACCAAGAATTGAACTTTATCCCAATCAGTAGCAGATACCCCCTTTTACATGAGAAATCTATCCCTTTTCACAAACAGACCATCAGGGGGCGCTGTATGGCTGATATTGTAGTGAAACCCCTCCCACAAGAAACTCTGAGGACCGTGGTACTCCTCGCAGTTTCCTGTCTGTGAACCTTGTTGCATTGTGGGAAATAGCTGTTTACAGCTGTTTCCAACTGCCAAAACAGCAAGCAGCAGCAGCTACATCACCTGCCAGCAGTAAAAATGTCCCGATGTGATAAATGTCAGAATGTAAATCAGGGATTTAAAAGATTTTACAATGGGCAAACACTGACTAAATCATTTATACATAATTATTGTAAAAATGAAGCACTTTTTTCATTACATTATTTTCACTGGTGTTCCTCTTTAAGGCTATGTTCACAGTGCTGCTCACTTGCATTGCATAAAAATTCTGCATTTCAGCTTACTGCCCATACAATTCTATGGGGCTTTATGCAGGAGAACAGAGGCGCCAAAAGGATAAAAGGAAGCTAAATGAGCTTAAAAACCAAATTCTTGGTAAATAGAGGAGGTAGTGGTGGACTTACCTCCTCCAAGTAGACACACAACGACTGTAGTAAAGACAGTCAATATATTTTATTTATGAATTCCAAATATGCAACGCGTTTCACAGGTTTGATCCCGCTTCATCAGGCAATAACAACAGAGCACAGGACCCAGAGGTGCCTGGCTCTTCTACTGACCACATATGCTATTCCTCCGTTGTTATTGCCTGATGAAGCGGGATCAAACCTGCGAAACGCGTTGCATATTTTGAGTTCATTACTACAGTCATTGTGTGTCTACTTGGAGGAGGTAAGTCCACCACTACCTCCTCTATTTACCAAGAATTTGGTTTTTAAGCTCATTTAGCGCCTCTGTTCTCCTGCATAATATTGAGTCCACCCTGGGTGGAGGGTTGAACCCCCTTTTTCTCATCTACAGAGAGCGACTTCTTATTCCTGAGTGGGGTCAGTAAAATCTCCCCACCTGCCTTTACAGTGGTTGCCTAATGGTAACCCTGGTTTGTATTAATATTTACTCTATCTAGTAACCATTTACCAGTACATATTACACTATTGGGGCTCTTGGTGTTCCTTGTTTTTAATTCTATGGGGCTGTTCACAGTAATGGATCGCATTGTTCTAACTTTCTGAATGCAGGCTTTGTATTAGAGTCTATGTCCAGTCTCAGCTGCAGTTCACACACATTGTAACACGTGCATTATGTAACTGACCACTGTGAATCAGTTACCACAGCTTAAAAAAAGCTTCCCACAATCCCGCTGGCACTTCACAGTTCCTGCAGGTAGGTAGCTTCCCACAATCCCGCTGGCACTTCACAGTTCCTGCAGGTAGGTAGCTTCCCACAATCCCGCTGGCACTTCACAGTTCCTGCAGGTAGGTAGCTTCCCACAATCCCGCTGGCACTTCACAGTTCCTGCAGGTAGGCAAAGGCACCCAGACCAGCTAAAAACAAAAAAAATGGGGGACATGTAGGGACCTATTTTAGAAACAAAAAGAAATGAATCTCTCAGTAATATCCTGTCGGACAACATTCTTTCTCTTTTTCTTTTTTTGTTTGTTCTTTTTTCTTTCTATCTTTAGTCTTTAGTCTAGTTTAGTTCAGTTATAATCTTAAAGTGAGCCTCCGGACTAAAAATCTACTAAGCAGCACTGAAAAGGCTTGGTAGTTCTTTAACAGTTTCACAGCATCAGAACTTTGTTTTTCTTACCAAAGCATCATTTTTAGCAGAATTTTTAGCTAAGCTCCACCCATCAAAGAAAAAAGTCTGGGCTTTTTTTCCCTGATGCTGTGCAGAGCATGATGGGATTTTCTATGTTGTTATTCATGCTGCCTAGCAACTGGGAGAGGTGCTCAAGACACAGGACAATTGGAACAGTGTTCTCATGCTCCCTGTCACCTCCTTTCAACCAAAAAGATGGCTGCCCTCATGAAATCAGACATTTGCCTATTCTTTTGTGGGTAAGAGATTATATTACCTATCTATTTTAATTAACATAACTAATGTAACTTAATGACAGTATGTTTGTTTAGGGTGGAGTTCCTCTTTAAATTTAGTATAAAATTAAACAAAGTTGAATTAGAGAACATATTATATTGGGTTAATGGATCATAAATCATTTATACATAAAACACCATACAGTACTAACAACTAAATTCATACATATACTAAATTTATAGTATAATATTTAACTCACTATAATACATACTACATAAATAGATGGATGTGATTCCTTAGTGACTTAGTTGGAAGGACTTTGGGCCCCCAGTTCCTAAGGAAATTCTGCTCCCTGGCAAATTTGGATATAGAAATAGTATTAATTCTCAATTACCTTTGTAAACACTGGTTTATATAATGTTATTCTCTGTTTATATATTTAACAAACATTGTTATGTTATGCTTGGTCTGTTTTAACTTTGAATCATTAAATGTAAGAGAACCCGAGGTGTGTTTAAAGAATGTTATCTGCATACAGAGGCTGGATCTGCCTATACAGCCCAGCCTCTGTTGCTATCCCAAACCCCCCTAAGGTCCCCCTGCACTCTGCAATCCTTCATAAATCACAGCCGTGCTGTGAGGCTGTGTTTACATCTGTAGTGTCAGTCTCGGCTGCTCCCCCGCCTCCTGCATAGCTCCGGTCCCTGCCCTAGTCCCTTCCCTCCAATCAGCAGGGAGGGAAGGGATGCAGGCGGGGACTGGAGTTCTGCAGGAGGCGGGGAGAGCAGCAGACTGACACTATAGAGATAAACACAGCCAGCTCTGACAAGCTGTTTGTCAGCAGCGTGCCTGTGATTTATGAGGGATTGCAGAGTGCAGGGGGATCTTAGGGGGGTTTGGGATAGCAACAGAGGCAGGGCTGTATAGGCAGATCTGTATGCAGATAATATTCTTCAAACCCACCTCGGGTTCTCTATAAATGTAATTCAATACTATGTTGTACAATGTTCTTGGGGCCTTTTGTATGAAAATTGTCCGTAAAAAACCCAATAAAAATTATTGAAATCTATTTTAGAAACAAAAAAGGGTGTTTACAAAACCAACATTTTTGAATGCTACAACCCCCATTTAAAATAATATTTAATAGGTTATTGGTTTTCCGCTTGGCACCACGGAACACAACACCATCCTAATTCTGTGGCCGGAGATACACTTTAAGGATTGAAAATGTGACTGAAAGATCGCCCAATAAATCTGTCAGTAGAACAGGGAGTAAAAAAACCCCCAGAATAAAGTACTTCTCACTTTTCCCCAACTCTCACTTTCCCAGAATTGATATAACTCTTTGGTAAATGCAGCTCGGCTGAACATAAGCAGCCACTTAGAGCCCGCTTTTGACATCAGCGTTTAGGTCAATACCTTCAGATTTACAATGCAGGGCTTCCAATTCCCTTGAAGATTAAGCCTTCATTAGTGCCTTTCTGTTCCTTGCATCTCCCAGCGCCCAACCTCAGGCCCCGCCGTCCTCCAGAAAACTACAGGATCCGTACCTAACACCCCGCAAAATGTTTTTAGGAAATTAGTACCCCCCCGACCCCCAATGCCCCCTCACACCCCCACCTCCTGCCCCCCTCCCCCCTCTTATTTTACTTTGTATTTTTCCCATTAAAGGCAGGAGAAAGCGTCTTACCCTTTTGACTTATTCAAACATCAATCATCTTCTGTACCTCCAAAAAAAGGGGGGAAAAGCCCTTGTTTTTTACCACTGGTCTTAAATTCAAGATGTCATCAGAAGGAATAAGGTAGGGCCACGATAATTCCCTGTGTGATTTTACATAAAACAGCCCTTAGGTAGTAATTTATCGATGGTGCGTTCCAATTGGCTTCTAAAAAGTGTCTGAAAAGAGTGTCAATTTTTTTTTTTTTTTTTTTAACTTTTGCAGTGTTGCTTTCTTGCCTCATGTGAAATTCTGCCGCTATTTAAAAAAAAATGCTATGATATGTATCGGTCATTTTGTAACTAATGTCAAAAGGTATCTTTTCAGCGCTTGAGAAAAAATGTTTCCCCCCCTCTACGGTTTCCTCAGATGGTATTTTATTGAGTCAATTGGTAGCCAGATTCCCCCCCCCCCCCTCCCCCCAGTACAGATAGCCTTATACTCCCCTCCTCCAGTATAGGCAGCAACCCCAGACACTTTACAGCCAATGAAGAAGCTTCTATACAGATAAAAAAAAAGATTAATAATAATACTAATATGGGAGGACATTACACTATGACTATGGTAGGATTAGATTGTGAGCTCCTCTGAGGGCAGTCAGTGACATGACTATGTACTCTGTAATGTGCTGCAGAAGATGTCAGTGCTATATAAATACATAATAATAATATGGTAGGAAGTTACACTATGACTATGGTAGGATTAGATTGTGAGCTCCTCTGAGGGCAGTCAGTGACATGACTATGTACTCTGTAATGTGCTGCAGAAGATGTCAGTGCTATATAAATACATAATAATAATATGGTAGGACATTACACTATGACTATGGTAGGATTAGATTGTGAGCTCCTCTGAGGGCAGTCAGTGACATGACTATGTACTCTGTAATGTGCTGCAGAAGATGTCAGTGCTATATAAATACATAATAATAATATGGTAGGACATTACACTATGACTATGGTAGGATTAGATTGTGAGCTCCTCTGAGGGCAGTCAGTGACATGACTATGTACTCTGTAAAGTGCTGCAGAAGATGCCAGTGCTATATAAATACATAATAATAATATGGTAGGACATTATACTATGACTATGGTAGGATTAGATTGTGAGCTCCTCTGAGGACAGTCAGTGACATAACTATGTACCCTGTAATGTGCTGCAGGAGATGTCAGTGCTATATAAATACATAATAATAATATGGTAGGACATTAGACTATGACTATGGTATGATTACATTGTGAGCTCCTCTGAGGGCAGTCAGTGACATGACTATGTACTCTGTAATGTGCTGCAGAAGATGTCAGTGCTACATAATAATAATATGGTAGGACATTACACTATGACTATGGTAGGATTAGATTGTGAGCACCTCTGAGGACAGTCAGTGACAGGACTATGTACTCTGTAATGTGCTGCAGGAGATGTCAGTGCTATATAAATACATAATAATAATATGGTAGGACATTAGACTATGACTATGGTAGGATTACAGTGTGAGCTCCTCTGAGGGCAGTCAGTGACATGACTATGTACTCTGTAATGTGCTGCAGGCGATGTCAGTGCTATATAAATACATAATAATAATATGGGAGGACATTACACTATAACTATGGTAGGATTAGATTGTGAGCTCCTCTGAGGGCAGTCAGTGACATGACTATGTGCTCTGTAATGTGCTGCAGAAGAGGTCAGTGCTATATAAATACATAATAATAATATGGTGGGACATTACACTATAATTATGGTAGGATTAGATTGTGAGCTCCTCTGAGGACAGTCAGTGACATGACTATGTACTCTGTAATGTGCTGCAGAAGGTGTCAGTGCTATATAAATACATAATAATAATATGGTAGGACATTACACTATGACTATGGTAGGATTAGAGTGTGAGCTCCTCTGAGGACAGTCAGTGACATGACTATGTACTCTGTAATGTGCTGCAGAAGATGTCAGTGCTATATAAATACATAATAATAATATGGTAGGACATTAGACTATGACTATGGTAGGATTAGATTGTGAGCTCCTCTGAGGGCAGTCAGTGACATGACTATGTACCCTGTAATGTGCTGCAGAAGATGTCAGTGGGTGCTATATAAATACATAATAATAATATGGTGGGACATTACACTATGATTATGGTAGGATTAGATTGTGAGCTCCTCTGAGGACAGTCAGTGACATGACTATGTACTCTGTAATGTGCTGCAGAAGGTGTCAGTGCTATATAAATACATAATAATAATATGGTAGGACATTACACTATGACTATGGTATGATTACATTGTGAGCTCCTCTGAGGGCAGTCAGTGACATGACTATGTACTCTGTAATGTGCTGCAGAAGATGTCAGTGCTACATAATAATAATATGGTAGGACATTACACTATGACTATGGTAGGATTAGATTGTGAGCACCTCTGAGGACAGTCAGTGACAGGACTATGTACTCTGTAATGTGCTGCAGGAGATGTCAGTGCTATATAAATACATAATAATAATATGGTAGGACATTAGACTATGACTATGGTAGGATTACAGTGTGAGCTCCTCTGAGGGCAGTCAGTGACATGACTATGTACTCTGTAATGTGCTGCAGGCGATGTCAGTGCTATATAAATACATAATAATAATATGGGAGGACATTACACTATAACTATGGTAGGATTAGATTGTGAGCTCCTCTGAGGGCAGTCAGTGACATGACTATGTGCTCTGTAATGTGCTGCAGAAGAGGTCAGTGCTATATAAATACATAATAATAATATGGTGGGACATTACACTATGATTATGGTAGGATTAGATTGTGAGCTCCTCTGAGGACAGTCAGTGACATGACTATGTACTCTGTAATGTGCTGCAGAAGGTGTCAGTGCTATATAAATACATAATAATAATATGGTAGGACATTACACTATGACTATGGTAGGATTAGAGTGTGAGCTCCTCTGAGGACAGTCAGTGACATGACTATGTACTCTGTAATGTGCTGCAGAAGATGTCAGTGCTATATAAATACATAATAATAATATGGTAGGACATTAGACTATGACTATGGTAGGATTAGATTGTGAGCTCCTCTGAGGGCAGTCAGTGACATGACTATGTACCCTGTAATGTGCTGCAGAAGATGTCAGTGCTATATAAATACATAATAATAATATGGTGGGACATTACACTATGGTTATGGTAGGATTAGATTGTGAGCTCCTCTGAGGACAGTCAGTGACATGACTATGTACTCTGTAATGTGCTGCAGAAGGTGTCAGTGCTATATAAATACATAATAATAATATGGTAGGACATTACACTATGACTATGGTAGGATTAGAGTGTGAGCTCCTCTGAGGACAGTCAGTGACATGACTATGTACTCTGTAATGTGCTGCAGAAGATGTCAGTGTTATATAAATACATAATAATAATATGGTAGGACATTAGACTATGACTATGGTAGGATTAGAGTGTGAGCTCCTCTGAGGACAGTCAGTGACATGACTATGTACTCTGTAATGTTAGAGAGAAGGAGAGAGAGGAGAAGAGGCCGGCACTGCAGTCAAAAATTTATTCCATGGTGTCAAAAAAATTCATGCAGAGGTAATACATATATCATTACAATCGTGTGTCATACCAATCTGAAGGCTGTGTGGGTAGCGGTGGGTGCTGGGCACTAGTTGCCTGACGGCCGTTTCGCGCTAAAATGCGCTTCCACGGAGGCTATAATGCGGGCTGGCTGCTGGCTGGGGTATAAATGTGCTCCATGACCAGCGTTCGGCGTGTCCGCGCCGGTAAAACCCGCCCACTTCCTGTAAACAATGCCCCATAGCGTGCTGGAACGCGTATGCGTTCCAGCTGGGGCTTCCTGGCCATCCGCATTTCCTGGTTACGGATCCCCGTACAGCCCACACTTATTAGGTGGCTGCTTGATACTATTGTATCCATAGGAGAGCGTAAGACAGGATTTGCACCATCTAGTGGTCGGAAAGCTAATTACAGTGTAGAAATAGATAAAATACACAGTGCAGTTGAATGTGATTATATTCATGATTTAGGGGCAATATTGTGCCTAATTGATAGTGGTGTGTATTCTTATCATTGAATTTTGTTTCTCACGTTAGTGTTACTTTAAAGTGCTTGGTGCATAAATACATATATTATTATCAGTATTTATATATGTAAAAACAGTGAGCAAACAGGGGTAGTGGGCTAAAAAGAAACCACCTTGGATATAAGGTGTATTTCTTATAGAGTTAAAAATTGGAGAGATTGGGAGGTATAGAGGGAAGGTTAATAGGACCTGTTCTGCAATATTTATTAATTTATTAATTAGTACAGTGCGAAAGAGGGCATAAAGGGATGGGGAGGATGAAAACAGCTTACATTAAATCCTATCAAAAAGGGAGCTTGTGACTGTACTTTATCTGCTTTATATTAAGGAGATCAAAGCTAAAGCGGGGGTATTAGGGAGCATGACCTATGGGTAAGTGTCCACTACGCGTTAGGGATCCAGAAAACAAGATAAATCAGTGTAATCGTTAAGGCCCAAAGGGCCCATAGCGTCCGTGCGTATTATAAGGAGCACTTCTTCTCTTTTAAGTTTCCTTTCCCTGTCTCCCCCACGGGACAGGGGTGGCACCTGTATGATGCTTGCAAAAGTCATCAGTTTGGGATCTCCTTGATGGGCGTCTCTCATATGTTTAATTAATCGTGGGGAGCCATGTCCAGATTTTATGGAATTAAAGTGCTCCCTAAACCTTCTACTAACAGTTCTGGTGGTTTCTCCTATATAAAAACAACCACAAGGACACCATATAGTATAGACGACGAAGTCCGTTTGACAGGTGTAGAACGATTTTACAGAACGTCGCAGTGGTCCCAATTGATAATTGGTGCCGGTACGCATTTGAGTGCAAGAAATACAATGGCCGCATTAATGGTTACCCTGTGGTCGATACTGTCTCAGCCATGTTTCCTGTCTTGGACTGTGGAATTCGCTCCTACTAATACAGGAGCCTATTGTGGGGGCCCGTTTAAATGAAAATAGGGGTCCATCATTCACAAGACTTTTAAGTAGGGGATCTCGAGTGAGAATCTCCCAGTTGTTGGTGATTACATTTCTGATTTGATTCGCCATTCCTGTGTAGTCAAATGCAAACAGAGCTTTCCCTGCTGTAGAGTTATTTGTCCTCTTTGTACTTTTGATAAGAGTATCTCTATTTAGGCTGTGGGCTTTCTTGAAGGCATTTTGTATTGCTACTTCCTCGTAACCCCTTGCTATTAATCTCCTGCCCAATTCCTCAGATTGATCAAAAAAATCGGTGTCCCGCGCATTGTTGCGACGTAATCGGAGGAATTGGGCATAGGGCAATGTGCGAGTGACGTGGTCCGGATGAAAGCTTTTCTTATGAAGTAGTGCGTTAGATGCTGTAGTTTTCCGGTATCCTTTGGAGACAAGTTTGTCTCCCTCAATAAAAAGTTCCAAGTCCAGGAAGGCTATCTTTTCTTCTGACATACTGCCAGTGAAGATCATATTTGCAGTATTGTTATTAATGTATATCATGAAGTCGTTGAAGGTAGCACAAGTCCCGGCCCAAAATACAAGGACATCGTCCACATACCTGGACCATGCCCTCAATTGGCCGATAAATGGGTTACTGGTGGAGTGGATGTACTCCTCCTCCCACCAGGCTAGAAAAAGGTTAGCGTACGTGCATGATACAGCTGTACCCATGGCAGTACCAGAGGTTTGCCAATACCACCTGTCGTCAAAAACGAAAGCATTGTGAGTAAGCACAAATTGTAGGCACTCGCATACAAACTCTTTGTATGCTGTGTCTTTCCCGGTGCGGTCTAAAAAAGATCTAATCGCTCTAAGGCCTAAGTCGTGCGGGATGCGACTATATAGGCTCTCGACGTCGATGGCCGCAAGTAAATCCCCAGGGTTCCAGGGGAGGCCCTCCAATCCCTTCAAGACATCTATTGTGTCTGACAAATGGGAAGGGACTAGATCCAGTAAGGGTCTGAGGGCATGGTCCAGGTACCTGGACAGCCTCTCCGTGGTCGATCCCATCCCAGAAACGATGGGACGACCTGGAGGATTGGTCCGGGACTTGTGCACCTTTGGTATATGATGCCAGATAGGTTTAGTGGGGTGTGTTGGTAATAGGCCATTTGCCAAACTTGATGATATTACACCCTGTTCAACTCCTTTCCTTAGTAGTGTTCTAAGCAAATTCTGATAACGGAGAGTTGGATCAGATGGCAGGCTTTGGTACGTCTTAGGGTCTTGAAGTTGTCTTAATGCCTCTGTTCGGTATTGTTCTGTTGACATTATTACGATTGCGCCTCCCTTATCTGCTCTTTTTATCTGTAGATCGGGTCGATTTCTGAGCCATTTCAGTGCTTTCTGTTCCTGTAGGGATAGATTACTTTCCACCTTAGGATAAATCTGTGCCTTCAGCTCTTTTTCCACGATCTTCTGAAATATGTCCAGACTAGAGCCTGCCTGTACCGGGAATGGTGCTATTGACCTACATGGCTTAAAAGTAGTTCCCGATTTCTCTGGGTTCTTATTTGTCTCAGATTCTAATTCAACGAGGGTTTCAAGGTTTTGTTGATCTTGTTTAGTCCAATTGATGTGTGGGCTGAACCCTAATGGGCCAAACCTTGCATCTCCCCAGCACATGGTGGATGTCTCGTTACACTGAACTTGTTTCTTGAGAAAATGCAACTTAATATTCAAGCGCCTAATATTTTTATAGAGATCTACCTTGAAGTTGCCGAAATCAAAGTCTGTTGCTAGACTGTAATTAAGGCCTTTTTGCAGCAGGTCAATTGTTCCTTCTGGGAGAGTATAGTCAGATAAGTTGATAACCTCGAGGAGGCTATTCTCTGTTTGTATAGATAGGTTTAATATTTTTTCTTTTTTGGGGTCCTGGGGGCTTTCTTGTCCTCCCACGAAAGGTGTTTCCCTTTCCTTTTGTTTCCTGGTTTTGCTTCTCCCCCTCCTTGTGCTCCGCCTAAAGGGCGGGGGCGATTTTCACTACCTGATCTACCTTTAGCATCTTCAAGGGCTTTGCTGTCTCTTTTCGTGTCTTCATCACTTGACTCTGTATCTGTGGTCCAGTGACCCTTACCCTTCCTGGGGGTCCTAGGTCTTCCCCCTCTTTGCCATGTAAAGTATTTCTTGAGATGATAATCCTCTTTATCCCTTTGAAACTTCCGGAGTTTCCGTTCTTTGATGGTGTCCTGTACAATATTCAGCTTACGGTCAATCTTCTTGAGTGTTTTGTTGTATTGGGTTCGATCCACCAACTCTTGGTAACGCAGTTTTACTGTGTCAATTTCCTTGGTTGTTTTGATATGTTCTTGTCTAGATCGATCCAGTACTATATCTTGCAATTTTGTTGCTAATTCCAAGTAGGCTGTTTTCCATTTTCTCACAAATTCCTCATCATCCTGATACTCGGACGGCTCGACATATCGTCTAAAGCCTCTTGCTGTACTCTGTAATGTGCTGCAGAAGATGTCAGTGCTATATAAATACATAATAATAATATGGTAGGACATTACACTATGACTATGCTAGGATTAGATTGTGAGCTCCTCTGGGGACAGTCAGTGACATGACTATGTACTCTGTAATGTGCTGCAGAAGATGCCAGTGCTATATAAATACATAATAATAATATGGTAGGACATTACACTATGACTATGGTAGGATTAGAGTGTGAGCTCCTCTGGGGACAGTCAGTGACATGACTCTGTACTCTGTAATGTGCTGCAGAAGATATCCGTGCTATATAAATACATAATAATAATATGGTAGGACATTACACTATGATTATGGTAGGATTAGATTGTGAGCTCCTCTGAGGACAGTCAGTGATATGACTATGTACTCTGTAATGTGCTGCAGGAGATGTCAGTGCTATATAAATACATAATAATATGGTAGGACATTAGACTATGACTATGGTAGGATTAGAGTGTGAGCTCCTCTGAGGACAGTCAGTGACATGACTACATACTCTGTAATGTGCTGCAGTAGCTGTCAGTGCTGTATAAATACATAATAATAATATGGTAGGACATTAGACTATGACTATGGTAGGATTAGAGTGTGAGCTCCTCTGAGGACAGTCAGTGACATGACTATGTACTCTGTAATGTGCTGCAGAAGATGTCAGTGCTATATAAATACATAATAATAATATGGTAGGACATTAGACTATGACTATGGTAGGATTAGAGTGTGAGCTCCTCTGAGGACAGTCAGTGACATGACTATGTACTCTGTAATGTGCTGCAGAAGATGTCAGTGCTATATAAATACATAATAATAATATGGTAGGACATTACACTATGATTATGGTAGGATTAGATTGTGAGCTCCTCTGAGGACAGTCAGTGATATGACTATGTACTCTGTAATGTGCTGCAGGAGATGTCAGTGCTATATAAATACATAATAATATGGTAGGACATTAGACTATGACTATGGTAGGATTAGAGTGTGAGCTCCTCTGAGGACAGTCAGTGACATGACTACGTACTCTGTACAGTGCTGCAGGAGATGTCAGTGCTATATAAATACATAATAATAATATGGTAGGACATTAGACTATGACTATGGTAGGATTAGAGTGTGAGCTCCTCTGAGGACAGTCAGTGACATGACTATGTACTCTGTAATGTGCTGCAGTAGCTGTCAGTGCTATATAAATACATAATAATAATATGGTAGGACATTAGACTATGACTATGGTAGGATTAGAGTGTGAGCTCCTCTGAGAGCAGTCAGTGGCATGACTATGTACTCTGTAATGTGCTGCAGGAGATGTCAGTGCTATATAAATACATAATAATAATATGGTAGGACATTACACTATGATTATGGTAGGATTAGATTGCGAGCTCCTCTGAGGACAGTCAGTGACATGACTATGTACTCTGTACAGTGCTGCAGAAGATGTCAGTGCTATATAAATACATAATAATAATAATATGGTAGGACATTAGACTATGGCTATGGTAGGATTAGAGTGTGAGCTCCTCTGAGGACAGTCAGTGACATGACTATGTACTCTGTAATGTGCTGCAGAAGAGGGCAATGCTACATTAATACATAATAATAATATGGTAGGACATTAGACTATGACTATGTTAGGATTAGATTGTGAGCTCCTCTGAGGACAGTCAGTGACATGACTATGTACTCTGTAATGTGCTGCAGAAGATGTCAGTGCTATATAAATACATAATAATCATATGGTAGGACATTAGACTATGACTATGGTAGGATTAGAGTGTGAGCTCCTCTGAGGACAGTCAGTGACATGACTATGTACTCTGTAAAGTGCTGCGGATGATGTTGGCGCTATATAAATACATAATAATAATAATATGGCAGGACATTAGACTATGACTATGGTAGGATTAGAATGTGAGCTCCTCTGGGGACAGTCAGTGACATGACTATGTACTCTGTAATGTGCTGCAGAAGATGCCATTGCTATATAAATACATAATAATAATATGGTAGGACATTACACTATGACTATGGTAGGATTAGAGTGTGAGCTCCTCTGAGGACAGTCAGTGACATGACTATGTACTCTGTAATGTGCTGCAGAAGATGTCAGTGCTATATAAATACATAATAATAATATGGTAGGACATTAGACTATGACTATGGTAGGATTAGAGTGTGAGCCCCTCTGAGGACAGTCAGTGACATGACTATGTACTCTGTACAGTGCTGCAGAAGATGTCAGTGCTATATAAATACATAATAATAATATGGTAGGACATTAGACTATGACTATGGTAGGATTAGACTGTGAGCTCCTCTGAGGACAGTCAGTGACATGACTATGTACTCTGTAAAGTGCTGCAGGAGATGTGAGTGCTATATAAATACATAATAATAATAATATGGTAGGACATTAGACTATGACTATGGTAGGATTAGAGTGTGAGCTCCTCTGAGGACAGTCAGTGACATGACTATGTACTCTGTACAGTGCTGCAGGAGATGTCAGTGCTATATAAATACATAATAATAATATGGTAGGACATTAGACTATGACTATGGTAGGATTAGAGTGTGAGCTCCTCTGAGGACAGTCAGTGACATGGCTATGTACTCTGTAATGTGCTGCAGAAGATGCCATTGCTATATAAATACATAATAATAATATGGTAGGACATTAGACTATGACTATGGTAGGATTAGAGTGTGAGCTCCTCTGAGGACAGTCAGTGACATGACTATGTACTCTGTAATGTGCTGCAGAGGATGTCAGTGCTATATAAATACATAATAATAATATGGTAGGACATTAGACTATGACTATGGTAGGATTAGAGTGTGAGCTCCTCTGAGGACAGTCAGTGACATGGCTATGTACTCTGTAATGTGCTGCAGAAGATGCCATTGCTATATAAATACATAATAATAATATGGTAGGACATTAGACTATGACTATGGTAGGATTAGAGTGTGAGCTCCTCTGAGGACAGTCAGTGACATGACTATGTACTCTGTAATGTGCTGCAGAAGATGTCAGTGCTATATAAATACATAATAATAATATGGTAGGACATTAGACTATGACTATGGTAGGATTAGAGTGTGAGCCCCTCTGAGGACAGTCAGTGACATGACTATGTACTCTGTAATGTGCTGCAGGAGATGTCGGTGCTATATAAATACATAATAATAATAATATGGTAGGACATTAGACTATGACTATGGTAGGATTAGACTGTGAGCTCCTCTGAGGACAGTCAGTGACATGACTATGTACTCTGTAAAGTGCTGCAGGAGATGTGAGTGCTATATAAATACATAATAATAATAATATGGTAGGACATTAGACTATGACTATGGTAGGATTAGAGTGTGAGCTCCTCTGAGGACAGTCAGTGACATGACTATGTACTCTGTACAGTGCTGCAGGAGATGTCAGTGCTATATAAATACATAATAATAATATGGTAGGACATTAGACTATGACTATGGTAGGATTAGAGTGTGAGCTCCTCTGAGGACAGTCAGTAACATGACTATGTACTCTGTAATGTGCTGCAGAAGATGTCAGTGCTATATAAATACATAACAATATGGTAGGACATTAGACTATGACTATGGTAGGATTAGAGTGTGAGCTCCTCTGAGGACAGTCAGTGACATGACTATGTACTCTGTACAGTGCTGCAGGAGATGTCAGTGCTATATAAATACATAATAATAATATGGTAGGACATTAGACTATGACTATGGTAGGATTAGAGTGTGAGCTCCTCTGAGGGCAGTCAGTGACATGACTATGTACTCTGTAATGTGCTGCAGAAGATGTCAGTGCTATATAAATACATAACAATATGGTAGGACATTAGACTATGACTATGGTAGGATTAGAGTGTGAGCTCCTCTGAGGACAGTCAGTGACATGACTATGTACTCTGTACAGTGCTGCAGGAGATGTCAGTGCTATATAAATACATAATAATAATATGGTAGGACATTAGACTATGACTATGGTAGGATTAGAGTGTGAGCTCCTCTGAGGGCAGTCAGTGGCATGACTATGTACTCTGTAATGTGCTGCAGGAGATGTCAGTGCTATATAAATACATAATAATAATATGGTAGGACATTAGACTATGACTATGGTAGGATTAGAGTGTGAGCTCCTCTGAGGACAGTCAGTAACATGACTATGTACTCTGTAATGTGCTGCAGAAGATGTCAGTGCTATATAAATACATAATAATAATATGGTAGGACATTACACTATGACTATGGTGGGATTAGACTGTGAGCTCCTCTGAGGACAGTCAGTGACATGACTATGTACCGGTACTCTGTAATGTGCTGCAGAAGATGTCAGTGCTATATAAATACATAATAATAATATGGTAGGACATTAGACTATGGTAGGATTAGAGTGTGAGCTTCTCTGAGGACAGTCAGTGACATGACTATGTACTCTGTAATGTGCTGTAGAAGATGTCAGTGCTATATAAATACATAATAATAATATGGTAGGGCATTAGACTATGACTATGGTAGGATTAGACTGTGAGCTCCTCTGAGGACAGTCAGTGACATGATTATGTACTCTGTAATGTGCTGCAGAAGGTGTCAGTGCTATATAAATACACAATAATATTATGGTACGACATTAGACTATGACTATGGTACAGATTAGATTGTGAGCTCCTCTGAGGGCAGTCAGTGACATGACTATGTACTCTGTACAGTGCTGCAGGAGATGTCAGTGCTATATAAATACATAATAATATGGTAGGGCATTAGACTATGACTATGGTAGGATTAGACTGTGAGCTCCTCTGAGGACAGTCTGTGACATGACTATGTACTCTGTAATGTGCTGCAGAAGATGTCAGCGCTATATAAATACATAATAATAATATGGTAGGACATTACACTAGGACTATGGTAGGATTAGAGTGTGAGCTCCTCTGAGGACAGTCAGTGACATGACTATGTACTCTGTAATGTGCTGCAGAAGATGCCAGTGCTATATAAATAGTTAAATACATAATAATAATATGGCAGGACATTAGACTATGACTATGGTAGGATTACAGTGTGAGCTCCTCTGAGGACAGTCAGTGACATGACTATGTACTCTGTAATGTGCTGCAGGAGATGTCAGTGCTATGTAAATATTAAAGTATTAAGTAGATAGATAGATAGATAGATAGATAGATAGATAGATAGATAATATATACGCACATTAATATTTCCACTGACCCGCCGCACGCATCATATTTTCCGGAAAGTTGCAGTTTAAATTAAAATACCACTAAAAGAAAAAAAACCTTCATCTTTAATACGTTGACATCTTGTTTTCACAGAATACAAGCGAGAGCCACAGAGGAGCGATTAACCATTTGTTCACGCAGCGTTCTGACCCTGTGACGTTTCCCCACCGCTAAGACAAAATATCTCTTAAGTGACGAATCTGATCACTTTCCCCCCCACCGATAACGGTCGGCTATAAAGGGATGTTTTCGTGGCGCGTCCGGCAGGGAGTTGCGGGCGGCAGAAGTCGCTGTCGGGATGAGTTATGGCGCGGTGCACGAGGTCGGGGTACCCTGGACACCCACAAGCCAGAGGCAAGCTGTCGGGGAAGCCGAGCCTTTGACAGGCGTCTTTGCTCTCCCTGTTAGGTTCTGCTTAACACCGTCTTGAGTGATGACCCCCGCTGCTACCAAAACACATCCGAAGGCTTCTGAAGTGTCACTCCGCTTGTTTTTCCAGAAGGAGCGAATGAAATTTGCAATATGTGAGGTATTCGCTCACCGAAAGAAAAAGATTAAAAACAGTTACAGTCAGCATTCCGAGCTAAAGAGAATCCTAAAATGTACACAGATAAGTCATACCATATAAAAAACACAAGGTGAAAATAAACTGAGATAAACGCATACATCAAAAAAGGGCGTCGGGAAAAAAGGGCGCGTGGTGTAAACGATAAGCAGTATTATCGTTTATAAAAATATTGTGTAGAATTTCGTTTACAAATAGTGTTTTAAGAATTTATAAATCATTAAATAATGTGTATGAGATCGGCAATTCTTAAAACGTTAATCTTCCCTGTTTCTAAGCTGAAACTTATAATTACGTTTGTTAAAAACCCTCCCTGTACCTATCCCTAACCCCTAGACCCCCTGTTGGTGCCTAAACCTAAGACCCCCCTGGTGGTGCCTAAACCTAAGACCCCCCTGTTGGTGCCTAAACCTAAGACCCCCCTGGTGGTGCCTAAACCTAAGACCCCCCTGGTGGTGCCTAAACCTAAGACCCCCCTGGTGGTGCCTAAACCTAAGACCCCCCTGGTGGTGCCTAAATCTAAGACCCCCCTGGTGGTGCCTAAACCTAAGACCCCCCTGGTGGTGCCTAAAACTAACCACCCCAAAGCCCTCCCTGTATCTATCCCTAACCCCTAGACCCCCCTGGGGGTGCCTAAACCTAAGACCCCCCTGGTGGTGCCTAAGCCTAAGACCCCCCTGGTGGTGCCTAAGCCTAAGACCCCCTATGGATAATAATGTTTTACAAACATTAATAAATAAAAAATTTAAATAAAAAAATGTAAATTTTTTTGGGTGGATAATAATCTTTTAGAAATGTTTTAGAAATAGTGATTTAGTATCTTTATAAACGTTATTCGTCACCGGCTCATTTTGTAAAGTTAAATCATCACAAGCACAGTTATAAAACCTTAAAAATCTCAGGGCGCCGTTTGTAAAACGTTAATAATCTCCGGTGCCTTTTTTTCCCTGTTCGGCGCCCATTAAACGATATTTATAATGGGAGTGAATGGGGCGCCCTTTTTGTCCACTTGTCTCATGCGCCCAAATCTCCTGCTTCCGAGATAAACTATTACATCTATCCTCCTACTCCTAAAAATGACTTTTTTAGATATCCCACATTTGTATTTATTTAAATGTACTTTTTAAGTTTACTGTTTCATAGTCTCTGCTCAATGACACATCCATTTAAAGAGACTCTATCAAAAAAGTACTCACCTCGGGAGGGGGAAGCCTCAGGGACCCAATGAGGCTTCCCTCTCCCCTGTAGCTGCAGGCAGTCCAGCGCTGGCTCCTCCGAAGTGTCCCGGAATCCTCCCTCGACAAGCCTGACAAGGGCTAATTTATTTACCTTCTCTGGCTCCAGCGGGGGCGCTGTTGCAGCTCTCAGCACGGAGATAGGCGGAAAAAGGCCGATCTCTGACGGGTCCGCTCTACTGCGCAGGTGCAGGAGACTTGCAGGAGACTTGCGCCAGTAGAGCAGCCCGACAGAGATCAGCTATTTTCGCCTTTCTCCGTGCAGAGAGCGGATATTGCGCCTGCGCTGGAGCCGGGGAGGTAAATATTTACATGCCCGCCGTTCCGGGAGGATTTTCGCCTCCGCCGTGGGACCTAGGAGGACGGGGAAGCCTCAATATAATCCAAAGGCTTCCCCCACCCGAGGTGAGTACCCGTCCCCCCCCCCCCCAGAGGTTTTCTTCATTACAGGTTTTCTTTAAGAACGCCAGAGCTAAAATCTATGAACTATTGACTATGAACTATTGAACCTTTTCATGTATTTTTTTTTGCTTTCAGAAGCCATTTTCTGCCAGGAAAGTGTTTTATGGTTGTAATTCCTTATCGGTGAGGATTATGCTATAGTCTGACCAGGTCCTGATCTGGACAGAAACTATCACTTACATACCTGATGTTTAACTCTTTCAGGTAGAGAAAGAAAAACAACAACATACCATAGTTATTTGTGTGCTAGGCACTGTACATACACATGTCTATCTCATCATGTCACATGTCACCTCATGTATCTTTTAATTATGTGTGATGTAATAAGAGATAAAATAAATAAAAAGCTAAAACTGTCCAGCCTCCTATAATCAATTCCTAGGTTAATTTTAAACCTGCTGCTTGTGGCGTTTCATAAACTGAAACTGAATCTAATCAGAGAGATATCTGTTGGCCGCCATAAACAGCAGACCGATTCCCGATTTCAGCATAAAATGTTGTGGCAATCGGCCTTGTGACGTCGCCACACCGCCTAGCCCCTCCCCCTGTGCCCCCCGTGCCTGTGCAGCTATACTTCACCTGTCCGCCATCCGCTGAGTGTCCTCATTTTACTTCCACGTTGTCGATGTGGAAAAAAAAAAAAAAGATGGAAGGAAAAAAAAATGAAAGAGTTTTTACCGTCCACATACCCTTTAATTTTAAAGGGATCTTTAACGGGGTTCTGTTCAGCTTTTTAAAAACAAAAACTGCCACTTACCTGGGGCTTCTATTGGCCCCCTGCAGCCGGAATGTCCCGCGCTGTCCTCTTCTGATGTGCCGTTCCCCGCCGCCGCCACTGGTGTAATGATTTGTCTAACTAGACAAATAGAAGTGCGGCTGCAGCCGTGGCCATGCACGTGCTGGTGCAGTACAGGTAAACGTCGTTCTAGTAAGCTTCCTCTGACGTGTGCAGGAGCGAGCATGTGCGTGGCCACAGCTGCAGCCGCACTTCTATTTGTCTAGTCAGACAAATAATTACACCAGTGCCGGCGGCGGGGAACGGCACATCGGAAGAGGACGGCACAGGACATTCCGGCTGCAGGGGGCGATAGAAGCCCCAGGTAAGTGGCAGTTTTTGTTTTTAAAAAGCTGAACAGAACACCTTTAAGTCACCTAAGCAAAGGCAGTTTTACTGACCTGGGGCTTCTACCAGCCCCCTGCAGTCCCCCTGTGCCTGCTCCAGTAGGCTACGATCCCCCGGTCCCCCGCCGCACTCAGTTTAGTTTTCGCCGACTGAGCCTGTTGCCAGCCACTGCACCTGCGCTGCCGTGGCCATGCGCATTCGTGGGCGGGAGCATCCTGCACAGACGCAGTAAGAGAATATATCCACTACCCCTGCACAGGACACACCAAGAGATAGGAGTGAGAACGAGGGGACGCGCAGTGGTCCAGTAGCTCAGTCGGCAAAGTAGAAGCCCCAGGTAAATAAAACTGTATTTGTTTAGGTGACTTAAGGATCCCTTTAAGTAGTGACATTTTTATACTTAGGGCTGGTTTACACGGGCTTCTGCCTGCCGAGCTTCTGCTCAGAATCTCATTCAAACGCCGTCGTTTTCTTTAAAGAACGCCAGCATTTAACAGTTAAGTTTTTAACTTCTTTTGAAGGCTTTTAATGGCTTTCAGTGCGCAGAGTTTGAGAGTGTTGCGTTTTCTGGGCTTTTGCAGGAGGTGTATGTTTCTTAAACGGAACCTAAACTGAGAGAGATATGGCTGTTTCCTTTTAAACAATATAGTACAAACAAGACAGTCTGTACACCACTTCTAGGCTTGCTTTTATTTCCTTAGCAGACACATGGTTAAAGCATACAAGTCCAGTACATAGCGTAAAGGTAGCCATACACTGGTCGATTTGCCATCAGATCGACCAACAGATAGATCCCTCTCTGATAGTATCTGATCAGAGAGGGATCGTATGGCTGCCTTTACTGCAAACAGATTGTGAATCGATTTCAGCCTGAAACCGAACACCATCTGTGAAGCTGCCGCCGCCCCCTGCCAGCTGTACATTACCTGATCTGGCCGGCGCGAGTCCCCACTGCTCCTTCTCCTGCTGGGCTCCGGGTTCCATCAGGCTTCACTTCTTCCTGTCCGGGGAAGTATAAACAGTAGAGGGCGCTCTACTGTTTATACTTCCTGCCAGGACAGGAAGTTAAGTGAAGCTGTAGCCCTGGAGCCCAGCGGAGAAGAAGACAGCGGAGACCGGGGGAGTCGCGCTAGCCAGGACAGGTAATGTATTGCCGCTGTATTGCGCCGGTCGTCGGGCATTCGAACGCCGCTATCGATGCACTCCGGACCCACCGGCGATCGAGCAAAATCTTCCGCACAGACGGATCGATGGGAACTATTGATTTCGGACTAAAATCGATCGTTCTGTCAGCGTTTGTGCAACGATTTCACAGCAGATTCAATCACAGTGATCGAATCTGCTGTATATCGGTGGGAAAATCGTTAGGTGTATGGGCCCCTTAACAGTATGGATAGATCTGACCTTATCCGAGATCCGTGTTGGGACGGGTGAGGCAAGGTGACCAGGGGATATTGGACGGTGACCTTCCTTTTAAACAACACCAGTTGCTTGGCAGTCCTGCAGATCTCTTTGGCTGCAGTAGTGGCTGAATCACACACCTGAAACAAGCATGCAGCTAATCCAGTCTGACTTCAGTCAGAGCACCTGATCTGCATGCTTGTTCAGGGGCTGTGGCTAAAAGTATTAGAGACACAGGATCAGCAGGAGAGTCAGGCAACTGGTATTATTTTGAAAGAAATAATCCATATCCTTCTCAGTTTAGGTTCCCTTTAAGGCTCCAAAAGACTTTACAGGCTTTTGTTGGCTTTCATTGGCTTTTGATGGCATTCAAATGCAACGCCGGCAACAGCAAACGCCTTCTAGAAGCTGCATGTTGCATAAGAAACAAGATGCTAGGATCTACTGACAAGCTTTCATTAAAGCCTGCAAAAGCTCGTACTAAACACCACTATTCACTTGCATAGGACAGTGATTGATCCCTAAAAATGTTGCTATTGCCGATCACCCAAAATGCCGCGCCTGTGTGAAGCAGCCCTTAGGCATAGCGACATGTTGTGCCTTCGAGCTGCGTTGGTTAGTATCAGCAGCGAGGACGGGTCAGTGTTACAGCTCACACTTCCCATGGGAAGACGAGACTCAGTTCTATTTTTTAATTACAGAGTGTTTATACGATTGCAGAATGGGCTGCTCCGCCCTCATGCCTGCTGTCACCCCTTTGGAATGCGCATGTGACAGCGCACAGCTATAGGGCAGCGAGGAGGAAGTGCCAGCCCCGTCCAGGAGGCTTGCCACGGGCATTGTTGCGCCAGACTTAATTGGCTTTCTCGCGAGTGAAGCTTTTGTCAAAGAGGAAAGTTTAGAGCGCAAAGCCTGTTCTTGTTATTGCCAAATTGTGTGGCTGGCACTGCTCCTCTGCCAGCGACAGGCTGCAACACACGGCTAATGGATCTGGAGACTTGCTCTCCGGAGGGAAGCATTTTTTGTGGTGCGTCACTCATCATGCCCAATCTGGGCCCATCGTTCCAAGTGATTACTAACTTGTTTTCCTTGCGGTGCTGGGGGTTTCACAGGACTCGGCTAAACTGGAAATGATTAATGAGGCAAAATCAAATACAATTGATAAGTGAATCTGAACAGTGAACAGAAGCAGGGTCGAGGCTGGGGAGGTAGTAGCCTCTGGGTGCACAACCCCGGGGGCCCGCCTGTCCACCCGAGTACCTCCCCTCACCTGACCATATGCAGAGTAAACAATGTGGGCAGAGTGAGCCTTAATAGTTACCTGTCTCAGCGCCTCCAGGATCCATCTTTGCCTTGTCGCAGTGTCTCCTCTGTGATGCCCTCTAGTGGTGCCTCTCATTATGTGCACCACTGGAGGAGTCAGATAGGTTGCTATGACTGAGCAACAGGGTGAAGAGGGAACTCAGCGGCACAGAGATAGGGAACTATTCCAGCTCATTCCACTAGCTGCTCATTCTGCATATAGAGGGGCTGCCTTGACAGAGGGCACATCTGACGATACTGGGGAGAGGCAGTGGCGTACCTAGGGCATCTGACACCCGGTGCCACCCCTGCCCCCAAAAAAGGAAAGGAGTGAGTACAGCATGCTAAGCGTACCAAGGCAGGTAATGCCAGGTATAGGTGCCCTAGGTAATAAAGTTGCCCCAGTATAGGTAGCATAGTTGCCCCCAGTATAGTTGCCCTGGTATAGGTAGCTAGTATAATTGCCCCCAGTATAGGTAGCATAGTTGCCCTCAGTATAGATGCCCCAGGATAGGTAGTATAGTTGCCCCCAGTATAGGCAGCTAGTATAGTTGCCCCAGTATAGGTAGCTAGTATAGTTGCCCTGGTATAGGTAGCTAGTATAGTTGCCCCCAGTATAGGTAGCATAGTTTCCCCCAGTATAGGTCGCATAGTTGCCGCAGTATACGTAGTATAGTTGGCCCCAGTATAAGTAGTATAGTTGGCCCCAGTATGGGTTGCTTGGTAGGAGGGGCATTGGGGTAGAGCGGGCGGTGGGTGGGGCAGAAACCCCCCTCCCTCACCTGGGTCCCCTTCTTCCGCACTCTCCCCCTCCACAGTGAGCGGCATTGAAGGTGGAGACCTGTGTCACGTGACACGGCGCTCCAGCGCCTGGAACGGGGAAGTCAGGTGAGTCATTTCTCGCCCGCTGCTCCTGCCTGCCACTCACTGATCTGCTCTCTGGAGGGGGGAGAGTGCGGAAGGAGGGGACCCAGGGGAGGGGACTGCATAATACTGGGGACACATCTGGCTATACTGGGGAGGCGGAGCTACCTTATACTGGGGCACATCTGCTACCTATACTGGAGCGGGCACAATTCAGGTGGAGGGGCACACTTTCACATCTCTGTCTCTAGTGCTGGAGAACCTGGTCCCAGTCCTGTACAAAAGTATGGTGGTTAACAGATTTCTATATGTGTTTGCTGCTGCAGTACCGCATGTTTTCTGTCCTCTCTGGAGTCAGCTGATGGGCGGGACAACCAGGCGTGGCCATGTGACACTGATAGAAAGGAAGAGCAATAGACACCAGACACAGTTTCCAGAATTCCCTTTGTTATGGTAAAACGCATGTGTGTAAATGAGAAGGCAGGGCTGTGATTGGTGAGACTCCCGCTCTAACAGCTCCTAAGCTGAGTAGAATTACGGCCTGGCATAGCATTAAAGTGAACCAGAGACGAAGCACCCTTGTGTATTTTACCATATATATCTGTAAGAACATTAGAGAAAACACTTACCATGCTCTCTGTTTCATCCTCACTGCTAAAAGTGTCTGTTATCAGCTGTGATAAGAATCCCGGACTGAGCATTCAGTCTGGCTTTGCAGGGAATAATTATAGCTGAGTCATTATAGGAGAGCCACAAGGGGGCAGGCTTGGGCTTGAAAAGACACCAGAGAAGACAGACTCAGCTATAATCTTTCCGTAGCAAAGCTAGACTGAGTGCTCAGTCAGGGATTCTTATCAAAGGTGATAACAGTCCGATTAAACAGAGAACAAAGAGCAGATTAGGTGTTTACTGTTATGTTCCCACTGATTTATAAGGTAAAATACAAGAGGGTGCTTCATCTCTAGTTCTCTTTAAAAGCCTGTCTCCCTATGTTTTGTGGCCCATAGAGTTATCCTATCTGCTTCTGTCCCAAAGTAATGTCATCTGTGCATGATCACAAGTCCCTCCCGTGCTGGTACTGGAAGCTGCTATTGCCTGGGGACCTTATATTCTATTAATTCAAAAATCTCTCCAATAACCAAAATCATCTCTCCTTTGCTTACAGTAATTGGGCATGATTCATCAAGCTGCGCTGCTAAAGCAGTGCAGCTTAATGAGAGGAGCGCAAGCTATGCAGCACAGCATGCACTGATAAATTACGTGCGCTCCTTGTAACTAACGTTCGCTCCACTCGTCCCGCCCCGAGCCCCAATGCATCCAGTGGCTTTCTAAGACGTGATCCCCGCACGTTGATTGGCCTGATCACTTGACAGGCATCCTATTGGGCCAATCAACGTGCAAGGATCACAGGGGATGCGGGGGCATCCCTCTGCAGCTGTCAGGTCTACCCCCATGCTAGGTATGCCTCCAGTGGCTATTATAGTCCCCAGTTCCTGAGTCAAGGCATACAGCATGGAGGCTACACCCTCACTCATATTTGCAAAGGCCCGCATCTCTGAGGCATAAGAGGGTGTCGGAGATGCCCTTTAGGTTGTGTTTGGTGGGGAACTCTGGCCACTGCCTCGCATACAGCAGAAGTTATCCCCATTACGGTGGCACGGCCCATTGCTGTAGATTCAGCTTCCTGTCCAACGCCTCTCCCTGGCACGACTTGTGAGCTCGGCTCTGATCTGGGAGGTCTGTGAGCTGATAATTGCCGAGGTGTGCGCTCTTTGTGAACCGATTACTGGGCTCACCGAGGCTCACATTACCGGATATCCTGAGCGAGCGCACGGCTCCTCATACAAGCCCTTTCATTCACGGGTGATCCCAGGCTGCCCCGTCACTGACACCGTGTAACAGGCCATTTCCGCCAAGCCACTGTCCTCAGACATCCCCGTCTATCTCACCAGCCGAGAGCCAGGGACGGCTTCCAATTGGCCGGGATCCAGGCTGTATCTGTTCCTGATTCCAGAAATATGATAAGAGGGCAGAGGAAGGCTTAACATTGATTAAATACTTAATTGGACTGACGTCATCCTACGACAGTCTATTGAATGGAACATTAAGGCGGACCAGAACTTCCTCTCTGCTAGAAAAGATAAGCAACAGCATAATATCGTTTAAAGAAAAAACATTTCATTGTTACAGCTGATATAAATCCTGTAAGAAATCTGCAGTGTGTCTACTTCCTGCTTTCATGGAAACAGACATATTGTTAACATCCTGTGCCTTTAAATGAACGTATTTGCCGTGGCAGTCAGGGGACACGGGGAGAGGTTAAATAACAGCTTGTGATTAGACACAGATACAGGGGGATTAGACAGGCTAAACGCTCTAAATACATACAGAGTGCATTTCTCTACGTTTCCCTTCTGTCCTGTGCAAGAGTTCAGGTCCACTTTAAAGCGGGCCTCCACTATCCCAAATAGCCCCACATACACATTACCAACCCTCTTCTGATTGGTCTGAGAGGATTGTAACATTAGAGACCCTCCCCAAACGAAAAACAAAACGAGATTCAAAATTCAAGATTCAAGTTAAGTTTATAAAGTATAATAGTTGAGGTGTACAATTCCTGTCTATTTTCCAGAAGGAAATAAAAACAGTAGATTAGTGACCGTAAATTTGCTCATTTCAATTACGTAAAATTTTGCTTAAATTTTCGCAATTACAATTAGAAATTCAATTGATTTCATGCTTAATTGTGCGCACTTTCCATGTATTTTCGTGCCAAATTTAGCGGTTTATTGCAAAGCCCACATACATGCTTCTTGTGTAAAGGGGACCAGTGGCAACAAGTAAAAAAAAAGTTAACATTTTTCAAAAAGACCGTGTAGTTTTTCAGTAAATCGATTTTAAAGTGATCCTAAAGTCAAACCAAAAAAAAGACTTTTACTCACCCGGGGCTTCCAATAGCCCCCTGCAGCTGTCTGGTGCCCTCGCCGTGTCCACTGAAAACACTCTCTGAGAAGCTGTCTGTGCTTCAAGCACACACACAGTTCAGAACAGCTCACTAGAAGATTTTAATACATAATAAAAAGCAGCTAGAATAAAATGCAATGGCAGCTTTCAGGGCAAGATAAACTACACGCTGGAAACTTGTAATTTGTAGACAGACAATATTAATTTGGTGTTTCTATCCATTTAGTCATTTAAGTCTATGGAACCCACTGCAAACAGGCGGTTCGCAAACATTTGCAAAAATGTGATGTTCGCTACATCACTATTATGCAATAGTCCTTCAGCAAACACCAACGTCTCTGAAATATAAAGGAAGGGAGGGGTGTTGGATAGTGTAGATTGTACTTTGCTAACTACGTTTGCGTGACATTTTCCGTTACATTTTTGCAATTACAGCCATGCATAATTATGTAGAATAGTCATATGATATGAAGAATGGCAATACAAATGTCATGTAGACTAGTGGGAATAAGTAAAAGAAAAAAAATATGTTTTCAAAAAGATCTTGTAGTTGTTGAGAAAAAGGATTTTCAAAAATTTTCATATTGTCATTTTTCTAAATTTAAAAACCATTTTCCCTTTGCATTTTTAAATCATTTTTTTTGAAAAATTACAAGGTCTTTTTGAAAAATTATTTTTGGTTTGTCTTGTTTCCACTCTTCTCCTTAAAGAAAACCAGAGCTGTAATAAAGTAAAGGTTTTATACATACCTGGGGCTTCCTCCAGCCCCATCCGTACAGATCGCTCCCACGCCGCTGTCCTCAGCCTACTCGTGCTCCAGTACCAGATAGCCAGGTCTACAGGTGTCTCCAGAATAGGTAGCCAGGTCTATAGGTGTCTCCAGAATAGGTAGCCAGGTCTATAGGTGTCCCCAGTATATGTAGCCAGGTGTATAGATGTTCCCAGGAAGGGAGGCAGCGCAGTGAAGGGGAGCGGTGTGCACATCGGTGGGGAAGGGGGGACGTCTCTCCCCCCCTTCCCTCACCTTGGGGCCCCCCTTCCTGACTTTTCCCTCTGGAATTTTTAAGTGTCGGCCGCTGACAGCGGGTGGGGACTTACCGCTGTTTTTCCAGCTGCGGGAGGAAGATCCTGTGTGCCACTAGTCTGGTCTTGAGTAGAGCAGACTAGCGGCACACAGAGCAGAACTCTCTATCACTGGCTGCCTCCCCTCCTGCTCAGGGTGCTCTGGCGGCCACCCCTCCCCCCCCCCCCCCCCATCCCGACCACATTTACCAGAATGACGCCAACTGCTGTCACAGCAGTCAATAACTTTTTAGACAAGGCTTTTATTGGCTGATGAAAATGTTGCATCTACCGCCTGTGTGAACCAGCCCTGAAGACACAAGCGGCTGAACAGAAACTCTAGTAAGTTATTTGTCCCACACTGTAGTTAGTTTGAAAGTTTTGCTTCACTTCACGGCTGCTTTAAGGCCCACGGACTGGTCACAGGAGCAGTATGGGGGTGAAGTGGCTTCGCCACGCAGGACTGTGTCATGTGTTATTGCGACACAAGCTGTTCTGGCAACTGCCTATTAACGCACTCCAAATCATTGTCACTAATTAAAACAAACACTGGATTCCTGGGGTTTATAGGACCTTCATTAAAGGAAGAGAAGAGAGTGCGAAGGCATACAACATAATTAGCCGAGCTTTGGACGCTGGCCAATGTACACTGTGTCAGTTTCAGGTGTTCCGAGCAGGAAAACACAACAAACCATTCCCATGATTACCAAAGACTCCTCAGGTCACCACGAGTCATCGTCACCCAACAATGCTAACAGAAAAAAATATATACGTGTTTATAGATTCAGAAGAACCCATGTGATGTGACAAAACTGAAGGCTTATTCTAAGTTCCTTACCTCCTCATGGTGGGACCTGGGCAACGTCAAGTAAGGGATTGTCCGTTGGGGTGAAATATGGTGGGGACTTTGTGGTGCCACTTTGGTAGCCATGAAGGCCTGACAGCGAACCCTGAACCTGATGACTAAAGCAAAGCAAAGACTGTATGGAATTGCTGGTCTCCCATCAGAAGCCTCCTTGAGTGGTGGACCAAGGAAAGCTGACTGGATATAGCAAGTACTGGGGTGAATCCAGAGATGACCAAAACTAGCACCAGCTACTTTGTGGTGGGAGTTGGATTTCTAAAGCCTGAAGGGACCCTTACAGAAAATCAGCGTACCTGGAAGCTTTAGGTGGACACCACCAGGATCAGGAGCTGAAGGCGAATAACCTCCACAACTTATTACTGAAACTGAAGCAACCCTATGATAGGGATTGGGGATTGCAATAATTTCCCATGAATAAAGAAATCCCAGTAAATTTGGGTCCCATGTTCTCGCAGATAGAAGTAGGAGGCACCAACAATAATACAAAACGTTAAAATGGAGGGGTGGTGACTTACCTACTCCAAAGATGACAATCAATAAATGGAAATGTTTTCTTAAAGTGCGCATAAAGTGAAAAAAAAAAGGTTAGATATCTCAGTAGTGGGATGATGCAGGGGCTTCTTGGACCCTCCTACAGCCCAACCACCAGCGCAGGGTCCCTCTATATCTATTCAACTTGCACCAGTTAAATAGGTTTCTTCTGGTCGTGAGCATGGCAACAAGTGCATCCAGACTGGGCATGTGCTAATAAGGTCGGGGCATGCCCAGTAAAACGAAGTGATTGTGCATGGGGGGAGAAAAGCTCTGCACAGCACAAGCAGCTTAGTTTTACTGGGCATGTGCAGATCTTACTCATGCAAGCCCAGACTTGCGGCCAGAAGATGAAGAGTGACCTTGCCCTGGAGCATTGGGGTGTATTTGGGCTATATCATGATTCAAGAAGCCTCTGGTCAATGCAGAGGCTTCCAACTACAGTGATAAGTATCTAACTTTGGGGTTTTTGTTTTTACTTACCTCAGGTGTGCTTCAATGCTTGGCACATGACTGTGCGTTTCATGGTGTAGCCAGCTACCCCAGGGGTAGCCGGGGCCCTCAGGTCAAAGTAACAGTGCCAATATCCATTCTCAAAGGCTTTTAGGTTTGAACCCTTTCTGTCCATGGCCCAGTATCATCTTCCTCCTCAGGCTCTGGTGGACAGGGCAGTTTCTAGGCTAAATTGCACCCAGGTTGAGGTTGTAAAAATTGTGCCCCCTTCCCCCCACCCCGTGGACTTGGGAACCCTTACTCTTTAGGAACAGAAACACAGCCACAGGTCACAAGTAGATCTGCCTACTTTCTAGTGACCAGCCACTCACCCAGGAGGAAGCAGGAAAACACCCAGGCGAGGAGAGCCCGTAAAGCCGACTCCTCGCATTCACAGCCCGCAGTACCGCTACAAGACATCAGGTGTCATCATGTGGTGACATGATGATGACTTGAAGTCTAACGCAGGCAGCCCAGGAGGAGTCAAGGAAGGTGATCGCACTGGTAATCTTCTTTCTTCTTCTATTTGGCTGCACTGCGTGTCACCGGCTCCCTAGTGGTAATGTCCTTCTGCCTGCGTCCCCCTTCATCTATTTGCTGGTCTGCGCCCAGTGCAGTCGCCCTGCCCGCACTGCCCAAGAAACGGCCCTGCTGGTGGAAATAGCCAAGACTGATTAGGTAATCCCACCGTAGCCCCAGGGTGAAGATGGTACTGGGCACAGGAAGTGGAAGGGAATGGGAGGACAGGAAGTGGAAGGGAATGGGAGGACAGGAAGTAGAAGGGAATGGGAGGATTATTTACTTGAAACCACTGTCTCTTTAGAATGACAGAATTTCTTAAATACTAAAACTGGGGATTATGTGTCCCTGAGGCAGGGGTCACACTTCCAATATTTTGCCTATGGGGATTCGCAGTGAAGTGAGTTTAATGTGTGTTTCTCCACTGCAGAAAAAAAATTCTTTTTTTGCACACTGTATGAGAATCCCTATTGCTGACTGTCAGCTGCACGACGGCCAAGTGTGCCGAGACTGCAAAGAATCCTCTGAAGAAAAATGTAACCAGTTTCTGCGGATTCTGTCCCCATTCTTAGGGGTCTTTCATGGCGGTTTCTGCGTAACTTTTAGAACAGAGAGGACGTTATGAGTTCAGGTCGGTTTTAAGATATCTCAGTGACTGTAGTCCGAGATGCGCACAGCAGCGTGTAGTGGGCACGACTCCTAGAGACAAACCTTTCACTATTTTTCCTTCTCGCTACACCTCAGACCGATCTGTGACGGGCCGATCCACGTAACGCCAGCGCGGACTAATCTCCGGCCAATAACAATGTTTTCTGTTTATTAAAAATCTCACTCATTGTTTTATGCACCCAGCAGCTGTTTATTGATAATATGCTCAGGCAGCCAGCCACCAGCCATGGGCTCAGAGCAATGCTGATAAACAGAGATCTCTCAGGCATGTTTCCCCAGTGCTGGAGGAAGACAAGCGGAGCATTGTGTGAGATAGTGTGACCTCTCGTGCTGCCATGTGTCTACAAGCATAATATTTACATCTGACAGCAGCACATATTACAATGCACCTGCCGGGCCTACGGATGTGTTTACAGCCAATCTCTACGGCCCAACTCATAGCTCGGGGTTCTTAAATACCCCCCATAACCTTGGTGACCGCTAGTGATGGATGCAAATGCCCATTTCCGATTCTGCGATTGTTTTTTTTAATGCCAATTTCCGTTTTACCAGGGTTTGTTTTTTTTTACTTTATTTCCAAGGAGTATTTTTTTTTTTTGCATTTTTATTTTTTTGCAGTGGAGATTGCTAAAAGTGACAAAAAAAAGGAAATCGGAATCTTGTGATTGGTCTAAAATGGCCGCAGTAATCCAATTTTTGCTGTAAAATTCTGCATTCTCTGATTAGTTCCGAGCTCTGTGATTGGGCTAAAGGTGGCCACACACGATACAATAAAATGATCCGATTTTACGTTAATTCGATAAAAACGATCGGATCTCCCGAAAAAATCTGATTTGACTGAAAAATTCGATCGGATTTCCCGTTTTCTTCGATTTTAATCGATTTGGAATGCCAGACATTTTTCTTCAATCTTTCGGAAGATTGTATGGTGTGTGTTGGATTGTCAATTTATTAATATACACACCCTAGCAATTTTGTCAGAGTTTCCAATCATTTTTATCATAATTGGGGAAAAATTGAACATACGTGTGTGGTACATTGGTCAGATTTTTAAAATGTTGCAATCAGTCAGAAAAATGTATTGCAATTCTTATATTGAACAGATATTTTAAAAAGTGTATGGTGTGTGGCCACCTTAAGATTGCCAACTTGCATTAAATCGGTTTTCTGCTGAATTCCGCTTTCCGACTTTCAAGTGGAAATGTGAGAATGTAAATAATGCGGAATCGGAATGAGCAGCCCTAGTGGCCGGTGGCCACTCAGCTTTCCTGGCCTCCGCTCCATCTTTGTGCTTTGCCCCCCAGTCTTGCATGAAGGGCGCTTCCACAATCCACTCGGGCTCCCTCTTCATACCGCTGCCCCATGTATGTGTGCTGGAGTCTCGGTCGGGAGCGCATGTGTGGGTACAAATGCTTCCAAACCATGCATGCCTAGGATGATCCTCACCACAGCTGTCCTGCACAGCGTACACTGTACATACTGAAGGTATTTTTTCAATCAATCCTACACCATTCATTTTTTTGAAAAAGTAATCACAATTTTATATTACAGCTAATAGAAAAATGTAGTAACTCCAGTATGTACAGTAAAAGCTGTTACGCTGTTTCTGTACTGTTTGTAAACTAGCTGCAGCATATGCTGATCTCTGCTGCCTCCAGTATGTACAGTATAAGCTGTTACGCTGTGCCTGTACTGATTGTAAACTAGCTGCAGCGTGTGCTGATCTCTGCTACCTCCAGTATGTACAGTATAAGCTGTTACTCTGTGCCTGTACTGATTGTAAACTAGCTGCAGTGTGTGCAGATCTCTGCTGCCTCCAGTATGTACAGTATAAGCTGTTACGCTGTGCCTGTACTGATTGTAAACTAGCTGCAGCGTGTGCTGATCTCTGCTACCTCCAGTATGTACAGTATAAGCTGTTACTCTGTGCCTGTACTGATTGTAAACTAGCTGCAGCATGTGCTGATCTCTGCTACCTCCAGTATGTACAGTATAGGCTGTTACTCTGTGCCTGTATTGATAGTAAACTAGCTGCAGCGTGTGCTGATCTCTTCTGCCTCCAGTATGTACAGTATAAGCTATTACTTTGTGCTTGTATTGATAGTAAACTAGCTGCAGTGTGTACTGATCTCTGCTTCCTCCAGTATGTACAGTATAAGCTGTTACTCTGTCCCTGTACTGATAGTAAAGTAGCTGCAGCGTGTGCTGATCTCTGCTACCTCCAGTATGTACAGTATAAGCTGTTACTCTGTGCCTGTACTGATAGTAATCTAGCTGCAGTGTGTGCTGATCTCTGCTACCTTCAGTATGTACAGTATATGCTGTTACTCTGTGCATGTACTGATATTAAACTAGCTGCAGTGTGTGCTGATCTCTGCTACCCCCAGTATGTACAGTATAAGCTGTTACTCTGTGCATGTACTTATAGTAAACTAGCTGCAGCATGTGCTGATCTCTGCTACCTCCAGTATGTACAGTATAGGCTGTTACTCTGTGCCTGTACTGATAGCAAACTAACTGCAGTGTGTACTGATCTCTTCTGCCTCCAGTATGTACAGTATAAGCTGTTACTTTGTGCTTGTATTGATAGTAAACTAACTGCAGTGTGTACTGATCTCTGCTTCCTCCAGTATGTACAGTATAAGCTGTTACTCTGTCCCTGTACTGATAGTAAAGTAGCTGCAGCGTGTGCTGATCTCTGCTACCTCCAGTATGTACAGTATAAGCTGTTACTCTGTGCCTGTACTGATAGTAATCTAGCTGCAGTGTGTGCTGATCTCTGCTACCTTCAGTATGTACAGTATATGCTGTTACTCTGTGCATGTACTGATATTAAACTAGCTGCAGTGTGTGCTGATCTCTGCTACCCCCAGTATGTACAGTATAAGCTGTTACTCTGTGCATGTACTTATAGTAAACTAGCTGCAGCATGTGCTGATCTCTGCTACCTCCAGTATGTACAGTATAGGCTGTTACTCTGTGCCTGTACTGATAGCAAACTAACTGCAGTGTGTACTGATCTCTTCTGCCTCCAGTATGTACAGTATAAGCTGTTACTTTGTGCTTGTATTGATAGTAAACTAACTGCAGTGTGTACTGATCTCTGCTTCCTCCAGTATGTACAGTATAAGCTGTTACTCTGTCCCTGTACTGATAGTAAAGTAGCTGCAGCGTGTGCTGATCTCTGCTACCTCCAGTATGTACAGTATAAGCTGTTACTCTGTGCCTGTACTTATAGTAATCTAGCTGCAGTGTGTGCTGATCTCTGCTACCTCCAGTATGTTCAGTATAAGCTGTTACTCTGTGTCTGTACTGATAGTAATCTAGCTGCAGTGTGTGCTGATCTCTGCTACCCCCAGTATGTACAGTATAGGCTGTTACTCTGTGCCTGTACTTATAGTAAACTAGCTGCAGCATGTGCTGATCTCTGCTACCTCCAGTATGTACAGTATAGGCTGTTACTCTGTGCCTGTACTGATAGTAAACTAGCTGCAGCATGTGCTGATCTCTGCTGCCTCCAGTATGTTCAGTATAAGCTGTTACTCTGTGCCTGTACTGATAGTAAACTAGCTGCAGTGTGTGCTGATCTCTGCTACCTCCAGTATGTACAGTATAAGCTGTTACTCTGTGCCTGTACTGATAATAAACTAGCTGCAGTGTGTGCTGATCTCTGCTGCCTCCAGTATGTACAGTATAAGCTGTTACTTTGTGCTTGTATTGATAGTAAACTAGCTGCAGTGTGTACTGATCTCTGCTTTCTCCAGTATGTACAGTATAAGCTGGAGCTAGTAGAGATCAGCACACACTGCAGCTAGTTAACTATCAGTACAGGCACAGAGTAACAGCTTATACTGTACATACTGGCGGTAGCAGAGATCAGCACACACTGCAGCTAGTTTACTATCAGTACAGGCACAGAGTAACAGCTTATACTGTACATACTGGAGGCAGCAGAGATCATCACACACTGTAGCTAGTTTACTATCAGTACATGCACATAGTAACAGCTTATACTGTACATACTGGAGGTAGCAGAGATCAGCACACACTGCAGCTAGTTTACTATCAGTACAGGCACAGAGTAACAGCTTATACTGTACATACTGGAGGCAGCAGAGATCAGCATTTACTGTAGCTAAGTTACGATCAGCACAGGCACAGAGTAACAGCTTGTATTGCACATACTGGAGGTAGCAGAGATCAGCACACGCTGCACCTAGTTTACTATCAGCACAGGCACAGAGTAACAGCTTATACTGTACATACTGGAGGTAGCAGAGATCAGCACACACTGCAGCTAGTTTATTATCAGTACAGGCACAGAGTAACAGCTTATACTGCATACATGGGAGGTAGCAGAGATCAACACACACTGCAGCTAGTTTACTATCAGTACAGGCACAAAGTAACAGCTTATACTGTGCATACTGGAGGTAGGAGGGATCAGGACATGCTGCAGCTAGTTTACTATCAGTACAGGCACAGAGTAGCAGCTTATACTGTACATACTGGAGGCAGCAGAGATCAGCAAACACTGCAGCTAGTTTACTATCAGTACAGGCACAAAGTAACAGCTTATACTGTACATACTGGGGGTAGCAGAGATCAGCACACATTGCAGCTAGTTACTATCAGTACAGGCACAGAGTAACAGCTTATACTGTACATACTACGGGTAGCAGAGATCAGCACACATTGCAGCTAGTTTGCTATCAGTACAGGCACAGAGGAACAGCTTATACTGTACATACTGGGGGTAGCAGAGATCGGCGCACACTGCAGCTAGTTTACTATCAGTACAGGCACAGAGTCACAGCTTATACTGTAATTACTGGAGGCAGCAGAGATCAGAACACACTGCAGCTAGTTTACTATCAGTACAGGCACAGAGTAACAGCTTATTTTGTACATCCATATTCAAAACATAACGGGGCTTGTATGCTAGCATCTTTAAAAGGGCCCCATTTTAAAGTAATTTAAATGCACCTAATCCTCCTTTAGACTGTAAGCTCACAAGGCCAGGGCTCTCTAACCCTTTTGTGTCTTGGAATATATTTTATTCATCATGTTACCTTTGTCACTGTAATTACCAATTCTGTATCTTGTATATTGGTGTATACCATTGTCTGTATTATTATGTACCCCGTGTTTGTTTCTTACGTTGTACAGCGCCACGGAATATGTTAGCGCTTTATAAATCAATAATAAATAATGACTAATGAATAATAATAATAATAGCAGGACCACTATCAGATACGATAAAACAGATTACTGTTACACAAGGAGATGATCGTGTGTAATCTCACAGGAAGGACATGCAGTAGAGGTAAATCAGGGCGTTGGTACAGGACAATTAGTCGTTGGAAGATCACATTAAGATCCGTGATCTGGCGAGACGGTAGTGTCATCGTGTGAATGCAGCGAGTGCTGCGCGCAGAGAGGTCAGGGGCCACGTCACACAATTGTCCCTTGTTTTGGGAAATGTCTATTTTTAGCGATGGGAACTGTTCTGAGGCATCCAGACATAGAAGGTGTGTCTTGTTCATTCCCAGCTCTGGTCTTCCCCAGGTGCAGCAATACCTGAAGGATCAGATTGTCTCATTGTGTGATAATCACATCCTCTGCGAGCTTCCTTCACACTGCTGCTGAGAAACGTGGGCGATGCCCTGACTCCCGGGAACTGCTCCAGTGTGACAGCACGGCCTGAGAGAGAGCCTGGCAATAGTCTTACATCAACCGCTCACAGTAGTGCGCTGCGGCATAACGGACACTTTAAGAAATAAAAATAACAGATGTTTTATCGCATTGCTTGCAGCACGGCAATACACCACCTTAGGCTCACAAATGTATTTTTTTACGGAACATATACTGTACAAACAGAACGGATGTGAAAGGATCCAATGTTAACCTATTGGACCATTCACGTGCGTCCGATGGTACGGATACGTTCCATACGTTATGTTCCCCAAACCAAAATAATTGCTGCAGGCCCTAATTTTCCGGACAGTTCTGCACAGCAGAACGGAACCGACAAAAAATGCTGCTGCACTGGGGTAATGGAAAACGGAACGTTTCTTCACACTAGTTCCACAGGGGATGGGGGGATGTGAGGACGTGGACCTGAGCGGCGGGAGGATGGGCGATTGTGAACAGGGCCGAAATACATACCTAAAGGCCGGTGGTAGAGGCTTCCGTCTTCTTCCGCGTCATGTGACTAGTCACATGACGCGCTGTGTAATCACAGCGCAAGAAGAGGAAGCCTCTGCCGCTGCCGTTAGGTATGTATTTGCTGGCAAATGGAGTAAAACCAATCCGATCCATCGGTGATCAGATCAGTTTTCACAATCCGTTTGCCAATGTGCACAGAGCCATCCGGATCCGGTGAAGCGGAGACCGGATCCGCTCACAGGATCCGTTTGGTTCAATATTTCTAATGTGAACCGGCCTAAAGCAACTTTGTAGAGGTGTACAGAGGCGCCAAAAGAGTAAAATATGCTAAAATCGTTTAAAACGTTCAGGAGGCGGTGGTGGACCAGCCACTCCAATCAGACACGATGCTGTCGAATTAGATAATAACAATTTATTCATATACTCCTAGAGACAAGGAGTACTAATGGTCTAGCACCATACAAAATAAATGAGATACAGTTGGGGACATCAAACTTGGAGAAGGACTTAGGAATACTCATTGACAACAAGTTAAATAATTGTACTCAATGCCAAGCCGCTGTAGCTAAAGCTAACAACATTTTGGGATGCATTAAAAGGGAAATAAAAACTCGAGGCGCTAGCATAATATTGCCCCTGTTTAACTCTCTAGTAAGGCCACATCTGAAATATGGAATTCAGTTCTGGGCACCACATTACAAAAAAGATATTGCAGTTTTAGAGCAGGTGCAGAGACGAGCAACAAAACTGATACGTGGGATGGAAGGTCTCACTTACCAAGAAAGGTTAGATAAACTGGGTTTATTTAGTCTAGAGAAAAGACACCTTAGAGGGGATCTAATTAACATGTATAAATACATCAGAGGGCAATATAATAGCTTGGCGGATGAGCTTTTTGTCCCTAGGCCTTCTCAAAGGACTAGAGGACATGATTTGCGCATGGAGGAAAAACGTTTTAGCCATTTATTTAGGAAAGGGTTCTTTACAGTAAGAGTGACTAAGATGTGGAATGCATTGCCACAGGAAGTCGTTATGGCAAACTCTATACCTGCATTTAAAGGGGGCTTAGATGCTTTCCTTGCGTTGAAAGACATCCATGGCTACAATTACTAGGTAATGCCTAATGATGTTGATCCAGGGATTTTATCTGATTGCCATCTGGAGTCGGGAAGGATTTTTTCCCTTTTGGGGCTAATTGGACCATGCCTTGTAAGGGTTGTTTTGCCTTCCTCTGGATCAACAGGGATATGTGAGGGAGCAGGCTGGTGTTGTACTTTATACTGGTTGAACTCGATGGACGTATGTCTTTTTTCAACCAAAATAACTATGTAACTATGTAACTATGTAACAACTGGCAACGCGTTTCACGGGCACAATCCCGCTTCATCAGGCAATAAACAACAGGAGTATCATACAGCTAGGGGTCCAGTCTACGCTTGGCACCTCTGACTCGGCCTAAAGCAACGTTCCTAGTGCGACGAGTGTGTTGCTGTGCGTCCTTCATGATGCTGCGGGTTATATATATATATATATATATATATATATATATATATATATATATATACATATACATATATATATATATATATATACGGAGCTCCAGTCTCTGTGTACAGATATCTCCCAGTCCCTCACCTTTCTGCTGCACTGTAGCGGTCACTTGGCAATTTACGGTAAAGGCATTGAGATTAACGAGTCAATTAATCTCAATGTGGAACGCGGTGGATTCCGGCGGCAAATTTGAGGACAGACGGCGATAGCCATCTGAGGGAACCAGTCCTAACGATCCAGCATGTCATTGGATTTCGGAGGAGTTTCTGCCTCCAATGTTAAGTATAGGAAAAACGCAAAACGCTTGATAAAATGCCAGATCAGAGCGGTTTTCCAGGCGTTTTTGTTACAGTGGCTGTTCAGTAACAGCTTTACTGTCACAATATGTGTAATCTGCTACACAAAAAAATGCTACACAAAGCTGCAAAACGCTAGCAAAACACTTCATAATAATAAGAAAAAAACGCTTCCAAAACCGCTAGCGTTTTGCGGATCTGCTAGCAGTTTTTGGTGTGCACTAGGCCTTATAAATGATTTAATGAGTTTTTTTCCCATTGTAAAATCTTTCCTCTCCCTGATATACTTTTTGAAATTTATCACAGGCGGCAAAATCTTTAGTCCTGCCAGGTGATCTCTGCAGATTTTTCATTTAGGCCTTGCTCACATCTAAAATCGCAATCGCTGACACCATCGTTTTGCAATTTTTTTGCGCGATTATCTTTAGCACCTCCTGGCGCTTACCTGTGCGTTGCAATTTTGTGTAAAGAGCTTTTCTAAGCGCTTTTGCAGAGCAATTTGTTTTTTCACTTCCTGACGCAAGTACAATGTATTTATTCTTAAAGTGTACCTTAAGTGTCCCCAAAAAATTGAGTTTTACTCACCTGGGGCTTACCTCAGCCCCCTGCAGCTGATCGGTGCCCACGACGAGTCGCTCTGATGCTCCGGGTCCCGCTGGCGGCCACTTCCGGTTTCGCTGTCAGGACCCGTCAGGCTGGGGAACGCGGCTGATACTACGCGTTCCCAGCCAAAATAGCACCCCTATGCGGCCATATGTCCGCATAGGCACCCGTATGCGGACATATGGCCGCATAGGGGTGCTATTTTGGCTGGTAACGCGTAGTATCAGCCGCGTTCCCCAGCCTGATGGGTCCTGACGGCGAAACCGGAAGTGGCCGCCAGCGGGACCCGGAGCATCAGAGCGACTCGTCGTGGGCACCGATCAGCTGCAGGGGGCTGAGGTAAGCCCCAGGTGAGTAAAACTCAATTTTTTTGGGACACTTAAGGTACACTTTAAAAGCGCTGGGGAAGTCGCTATACAAAAGGCTTTTTCAAGCGTTTTGCGATTCCCCTATACCCTCCATTGAGGCAAATCGCCCCAAAAATAGTACAGGCGGCACTTTGGTGAGCGGATCGGAACCGAACCGCTCAGATGTGAACACTCTCATAGGGAATCATCGTACAATCGCTTTTAGGGCGATTTTGAAAATCGCCGGTGCTTAAAATAAGCTGAAAACGCCCTTAGTGTGAACAAGCCCTAACTGAGAGTTCTAAAGCCAGTAGAAAAGATCTCTGGTTTCCCAGAATGCTCTGGAGGGAGAATTCTGCATAATAAACAGCCTAGGCTTAGCCTAAGTGGGAGGGCGGGGCTACATAACAATATACAGCTGTACAATATTTAACTGGTCTCCCAGAATACTCTGGGGCAGGAGAATTCTGTATATTTAACTACTTAAGGACCATAATGATTGAGATGTACGTTTTGTTTTGGTGGGTTCCTGGCTGGCAGGGCATAGATTTCAATCACCGCCCGCAGCGAGCATTCGCCGTCTCCGTCGCTCCCCACTGATCGCGCCGCTCAAACCTGACGTCTCTCGCCCCAGCTCACTGGCTCTGCCTGTCTCTATGACGACAGAGCCCTGTGAGCGGGTCAGGAGCCGCTTTCATTGGTTCCTGACCGTGTCTATCAATGTAAGCCGCTCCCATTGGCCGGCTCACTGACCGGCCCACATGACTCTGCCGTCATAGGGACGGCAGAGTGGATGTTAGAAGGATCCCGGCGTGCGGCGGTGACGGCGATTGCGGCGGGTATGCACGGCAATTCATTGGGATTCCGGCGGTATTGTACCAGCGGTCTCTGGTCCTTCAGGGGGCAGGGACTACTGGTACTTAAGTGGCTAATCAGCACAGGCTAAGAATCAGTACATACCAATATACAGCAATATATAGCTATGGGAAAATGACAGTAGAAGTCGGTATACGGTTCATATTTAAGTGACAATCGGCTTCCGAGTCCATTGTTCCCCTCCTTGCACCGCCCATGGTAGGCTCTCTGTCATCCTCCCTTCTCTATAGACTGCATTGCTAGGCTATTGGCTAGCGGTTCACCCTTACAGCATTGGTACCCCACAGTGTTACCTGCAAGATCATGCTCAATCTTTGCGGGGGACGCGAACGGAGGACATATTGGGCTTGATTCACTAAACGGCGCCGGAGTGAAAAGCCACTTAGTGCTCCAAGAGTAGCTTTGCACACATTAATAGCAGCGCAAAGCTACATCACCCACAGGACCACCCACATTGCGCGCAGCGCGGCTGGACAGTAATAGTGCGCGGTGCGACGTGATTGTTGCATCGGGTGGACCCGAAACGGCGCATTGATGAGACATTTACAGGTCAGCGCACCGCGCACTATTACTTTCCAGCTGAGCTGCGCGCAATGTGGGTGGTCCTGTGAGCGCAAACCACCTAATGCTGTGGTCTGCGCCCATAAACTATTAAGGCCTCCTAACCAGCTTAGCGCCAGTTAGTGAATCGAGGCCATTGTGCTCTAACATCCTAACTCCCTGTCTATCCATCCTCACCCTGCCCCCATCCTCCTATAACCCCCCCCCCCCCCCCCCCAATCACTACTAGTTCCAGGGGTGTAGAAATTGGGGTTGCAGAGGTAGCAACCACATCGGGGGGCCTTGGACCAGAGGGACCCCAAAGGACCCTCCCTCAGCCACAGTATTAGCTCTCTATTGGTCCTGTGCTCAAAATAATCACTTCTATAGATCCTTTCTTTTCCCTGTTCTGAGTGACTGACAACTAAGGGCACTGAGAGAAAAAAAACTTTCTGATCTCTGTACAATTGATCTAATGACTGCATCTGCTCAGCCACTGATATCGAATAATCAGTAATAGCTCTCTATTGGTCCTGTGCTCATAATAATCACTTCTATAGATACTTGGATTAGTGGTAATCATTAACAAACTGCTCTCCATCCCCTTCTTGCACCTCTGACACTGTAGTTGTCATTGGCAGGTTTTGGGCGTACGTTAAAAAGGGGCGCTGGGAAAAAAGGGCGCCGGGTTTTTAAAGATAAGCATGGATAACGTTTAAAAATGTATTGTACTGTATTTCGTTTAAAATTAATGTTTTTTAAAGTTATAAATCATTAAATAATGTGCATTAAATCGGCAATTGTAAAAACGTTAATCTTTCGTTTAAATACTGAAACGTATAATAACGTTTAAAAAAAAAATTACTAAGTAACCCTCCCTGTACCTACCCCTAACCCCTAGACCCCCCTGTTGATGCCTAAACCTAAGACCCCCCCTGTTGGTGCCTAAGTAACCCTCCCTGTACCTACCCCTAACCCCTAGACCCCCCTGTTAGTGCCTAAACCTAAGACCCCCCTGTTGGTGCCTAAATCTAAGACCCCCCTGTTAGTGCCTAAACCTAAGACCCCCCTGTTGGTGCCTAAACCTAAGACCCCCCTGTTGGTGCCTAAACCTAAGACCCCCCTGTTGGTGCCTAAACCTAAGACCCCCTGTTGGTGCCTAAACCTAAGACCCCCCTGTTGGTGCCTAAACCTAAGACCCCCCTTTTGGTGCCTAAACCTAAGACCCCCTGTTGGTGCCTAAACCTAAGACCCCCCCTGTTGGTGCCTAAACCTAAGACCCCCCTGTTGGTGCCTAAACCTAAGACCCCCCTGTTGGTTTTTTCGTTTAAAAATAATGTAAAAAAAATGTACTGTTTTTCGTTTAAAAATAATGTTTGAAAAAAAATATTGTACTGTTTTTCGTTTAAAAATAATATTTAAAAATGTATAAATCATTAAATAATGTGTAATCATGAGAAGCAGTAATAAAACATTAAGTCTCCGGGCGCCGCTTTTAAAACGTTATTTTTCTCCGGCGCCCTTTTTTCCTATCGGGCGCCCCATTAAACGATATTTATTATAGGAGTGAATGGCGGCGCCCGATTTGTCCACTAGCCTCAGGCGCCCGAATTTACTGTTACCAGGTTTTGGTGCTCCGTATCAATTGTTATGTATAGAGTGCTTGGGGGGCCCCATTGTAAAACTTGCATCGGGGCCCCCAGCTCCTTAGCTTAGCTGCCTACGCCACTGACTAGTACATTGATGCAGAATCGGTCCTGCGTATTCCACGGACAACCCCGACATCCCAGCCGACACCCCGTTGTCTGTCTATCGTGGAAGGATGAGCCCAGACCTCACATCTCAGACACAAAAAGTCCCCAGCGCATGACACCACGCAGGGGAAATCCAGCATTCCTGGAGCACCTGCAGTAAAATGCTCAGCCAAAACACCCACTCATCTCCCATCCTCCGCTGTCTGCACAGGTAGTGCCTGCTCTGACTCACATTCCTGGGAAGGAATACTACCAACAGACAGGATGAGCAAATCACTCTCACACACACACCCATCCTTACCACCCAACAGGCTAACCGATCTGTCCAACATCAGGTGTTCACCTAAGGGAGCTCTCCGCACACCTGAAGCCAGAGGGGTATGAAGGCTGACATATGTATTTCCTTTAAAGGGGAACTCCAGTGAACATTTTACTGCTGGCAGGTGATGTAGCTGCTGCTTGCTGTTTTGGCAGTTGGAAACAGCTGTAAACAGCTATTTCCCACAATGCTTCACAGACAGGAAACTGACAAAAGTTCGAACTTTTCTTGTGGGAGGGGTTACTTGTGGGCGGGGTTTCACCACAATATCAGTCATACAGTGCCCCCTGATGGTCTGTTGGTGAAAAGGAATAGTTTTATCATGTAAAAGGGGTATCAGCTACTGATTGGGATAAAGTTTCTCTTTAAACCCCCTCCTGACTGCCTAACGCCCATCAGCGTCGGAAGCGTGGCAGCCCCTGGACCGCCGCCAGGAGACTGTTATACATCTATTTACATTGTACATTGCTGCGATCTATGGCAACGCTGTACTGGGGACAGCCATGTCACTTGGCTGTCCCCTAGAGGTTCAGGAGCGATCCGCTCTCATAGGTTGGTGCCTATGACAGCCAATCACTGCCATTGCCTGGCGGGGGGAGGGAGGGAGGGAAAAGGTAAAAGAAATATAAAAAAAATTAGACAAATGTATTTAAAAAAATAAACAAATAAATAAAACAAACAAACATTGCAGGAGCAATCAGAGCCCACCAACAGAAAGCTCTGTTGGTGGGCAGAAAAGAGGGGGGGGTCACTTGTGTGCTGCATTGTACGGCACTGTGAGCTTTTAAAGCTGCAGAGCCCAAAATTGTAAAAAAATAGCCTGGTCACTGGGGGGGGGGGGGTAATCCTGTGGTCCTGAAGTGGTTAAACAATACCTTGCTGTCCGGGCTGAGCCTCTGCGTCTAATACGTTTACCCACAGCCCCTGAACAAGCATGCAGCAGATCAGGTACGCTGAATGAAGTCTGGCTGGGTTAGCGGCATGCTTGTTTCCGGTGTGATTCAGACACTACTGCAGCCATAGAGATCAGAAGTACTGCCAGGCAACTGGTATTGTTTACCATTTTGCTGTATTAGGAACAAGTGCACACTACATGTTACGGATATTAAATCCTTCTTCAGGTGTTAAAAACACCTGAAGAAGGATGTTATATCCGTAACATGTAGTGTGCACTTGTTCCTAATACAGCAAAATTGTTTGCAGCCAGCGGTGTGACGTCTCTTGTGTCTTTTTGGGTATCGCCTAAAGCCGTAGGCAGGGCCGGGCCGAGGCATAGGCTGGAGAGGCTCCAGCCTCAGGGCGCAGTGTAGGAAGGGGCACACAATTCATTCAGCTGTCATTCCTAATTGTGTTTGAAGCAGAAAGAAATAAGAAAAGGGGATACATAGCAGTGACTGCAAGAAAGATAACTAGAGATTAAGGTGTTGGGGAGGTTGTGGGCCCTGTGGCACCTCTTAGTCTAATAGCAATCCGTGTGACGGCTAGGGTGGGAGGGATGGAGGGGCGCACTTTGGTGTCTGAGCCTTGGGTGCTGGAGGACCTTGTCCCGCCTCTGGCCGTAGGAGCAGTCCGGCTGAGACAAGGCACCGGCTAAAGTTACAGGTTTGGTTGACCTGCTGCTACACGTGTTCTCCAGGCATCTACTGTGTGTGGATAACTGGTATTGTTTAACAGGAAATAAATATGGCAGCCTCCATATTTCTCTCACTTCAGGTGTCCTTTAAGCAAAATAGATTGGGTAGATTTTTGAATAATCATTCAGGTAACAATCTAGCATGAGCCCAGCTGTCAGCTGCACATCGATTTTTAATAGATTTCAGCATGTATGTACTCATGCTAACCGATGACGAGAGCACAGAGGAAGGAGTGCTTCGGCTGGAGGCGAGGGTCGCAGCGATTCACTGTCAATACTCTGCATGGGATCCTGGGGAGAGCAACAGGAGCAGGGAGGATGTGTTACCAGCTATAAGCCCCCTCCCAGAGGAATCAGTGTGCCCCCCTGCTCAGTAACACACAGTTAACTGTTTCTAGGCTCCAGCAACGTACAGTGAACAGGATGGGGTCTGTAAAAACTCTCCATGTCAGCCTGAGTCTAGTAGGCATTAAAGTAAACCTCCAGACTTAAAATCTACTTGGCAGCACTGGAAAGGCTTGGTGTTTCTTTAACAGTTTCACAGCATCAGAACTTTGTTTCTCTTATACAAGCCTCATTTTTAGCTGCACAGAAGAAAACTGCCCGGGCATTTTTCCCCTGTTGCTGTGCAAAGCATGATGGGATTTCTGATGTTGTTGTTCTTGTTCTGCTGTTTTGGTGCAAAAATGTTTTTTTTTTGTATTTTGAATTTGAGATTGGAAGCCTAGCGCACGCAGCTGGGAGAGGTGATCAGGACACAGGACTGTTGCAACTGTGTCTCATGCTCCATGTCACCTTCTTTCAACCAAAATATGGCTGCCCCCATGAACAAGATGGCTGCCCCCATGAAATAACAAACATTTGCCTGTTCTTTTAAAACAGGGTGGGTATGAGATTATATTACCTATCTATTTTAATTAACATAACTAATGTAACTTGATGACAGTATGTTTGTTTAGGCTGAAGTTCCCCTTTAAGTAAACCAATGGTCTAGCGTGTGTATGGACAGCGAGGCGCCAACGAAAGATGAAGAAATGATTGCTATTTACAGTGTAATTCGTTCATGTTGTTTGATCCACTGTGAGCCTGCAGATCATCATCTTTACTGCTGACAGACTAAAAAAACCACACAGTATTTACTGCCGTTATCTATAAACGCTAACAATGGGATAGACTAAAAGTTTGTTGCTATTGGAAACAGATATTATCTCCCACAATGCAACGAGGTTCACAGAGAGGAAACTGTCATGGCTACCATGGCCCCGACATCACACTGGTGGGAGGGGTTTCACCACATTATCAGCCAAACAGTCCCTGATGATCTATTGGAGAAAATGTAAATATTTCTTGTGGGAAAGGGGGTATCAGCTACTGGTTGGGATGAAGATAAACTCTGGGTTAATGTTTCTCTTGTAGTCAATCACAGGTCTTCGCTGTAGAAATCGATGGTGAAAAAAGTAAACATGTCCTGGAACAGCATGAAATGTCATTTGCAAAGTTGTACCCAAGTTCAGGTACCCTTTAAATCATTAAAAAAAACACTTCTGGTGACCCCCGTGCTCTAGGTTTTCTTGCACCAGTCGTGATACTTCAGCCTAGGTGTCTGTCTAAGGGCAGAAGATGTGTACCAGGATTTCCACCAATGATGTCTAAGCATGGCTTGAGCTGGGAGCGCCGCGGACATAAATACCGGACGCAGAAAATGCAGCGAGTAATCGTGTTTCGTTCCGGCTCATTTGGCGTGTTTCAGGATAGAGTGTTGAACTTGAGAATTCCCTTCCAATGGTTCCCTCTGGAACTTGGATTAGTCCTTGAACACCACAGGCTGACCTCTCTCGCAGCCGCGTCCTCCTTGGTGATACGCCTTGATAAATTGAGCAACATAATAACTGTCGTAAAACGAGACCATAAAAATGGAGAGAGAGGGACCACCAGAGCCTGGGCGTCCTGCGCAATGTGTTGACTTTGCTGTTTTGGGTGGATTCATCCTGAATGTTGAAAGGGAGCGCCTGGTCAAATCTCAGCAAGGAGCGACAAGCTAACGACTCTGAAAGTTATTGAGTTAAAACATGGAGGCACATGGGTATAGCGTGCCCTAGCGAGGGACCTCCCTCTTAGAGGAACCTCAAGCCATTAGTCATGTAGACCTTCCAGTACTCGGCAAGACGTGGCTCCAAGCTGGAAGTCGGAGCCCCAGGCCGTCCACCCCATTTCCACGGGTTCTTCTAAAGCAAATACCTTCGGATATTTACAGTCCTAAATCATGGCTGCTCATCTAGTAAAATGTTTATTGCCAATAAGAGAAGCGTTTCGGGGTCACGTACAGAAGGCAGTGGATGGGCCCCGGAGTATTTTACGCAGTGACCGAGCACCGAAACACATTATAAATCCAAGACACGGTCTGGAGAATTCGGCGAGCTTAGTCTAGTGGGGTGGGTCACAAAAGACTAAAGCAAAGGAAAAGATAATAGAAATGTAGATGTAGCAACCCGCAAATTCTCCAGTTTTTATTTATAAACAGATGTTAGACTGTAAAGAAAAAGACATGTCTGCCTCCTTCCATTTTGATTAAAGGAGAACTCTAACTAGCAGTGTAAAATGCACTTTCTGTAAAGAATGTTGCAGGCTCTGTAGGATTGGAAGCCCCACTTTAGAAGTATGTATTGCGGCGGCACAGCATGAGTTGGGCACTGGGTGATGCCACTACCTACAAAATATTGGAAATATAGTTTACTGATATCTTCCTATGCACTTCCCTGCGTCAATTCTCCCTTGAACCCTCCCCTGTAAGGGCTTGTTTCCATATAGCATGCTTTAACCTCCTTGGTGGTAATCCCGAGCTGTGCTCGGGCTATGCCGCCGCGGAGGATTGCTCAGGCCCTGCTGGGCTGATTTGCATAATTTTTTTTCAAACATGCAGCTAGCACTTTGCTAGCTGCGTGTTTGTTCCGATCGCCGCCGATCCGCCACTATTTGACGCGAAAGAGGGCCCCCCCCCGCAGACCCCTTGCGCAGCCTGGCCAATCACCGCCAGGTTGCGCTATGGGGTGGCTTGGGACTCCCTCTGACGTCATGACGTCGATGACGTCAGTTCGATCGTCGCCATGGTGACGGGGGAAGCCCATACAGGAAATTCCGTTCAGAACGGGATTTCCTGTTGGGTATTTGTTGGGTGTTTGCGGCGGCGGGGATCGGAGGGGTGGGTGGGATAGAAAAGGGAGGGTGGAAGCATGTAGCTAGCGCTAGCCTAGCTACATGCTTAAAAAAAAAAAATAGCAAAAAAATAACCCTCCCGCGACCGTGCGCCGCAAATAATCAGAACGGCAGGCAGGTTAAGGCGCACTTATGGAAACGCGATCGTAGGGACAGCTGTTTCCATTCATGCGCGACGATTCCCCACAATGGTTTGCTGCATTTGGGTGCTCTTCAGCCACGATCCCATTCAGTAATGAAAGGGATCGCAAGCCCCGCCTCCCACCATGAGTGACGCGCAGCGCAGAGCCACAGGGCACTGCGCTCTAATGGAAATGAGTTATAAGTGCCTAACAACTCCCCCAGCCCCCACGTAATGCCTCAGGTCTGGTTCAGATGGACAGTTTTGCCCCAGCAAATGACAGCTGTGGTGCTTGACTCTCACACGCTGTCAATTCAGATGAATGGACAGCCGGCAGTACTATTGCTTACCGCAGTTTACCAGCGTTTGTGTCATGTTTTGATCCCAATTTCCGCCATCCTCTGCCCAGCATTAGGCTGATCCTGAGAGCAACACGTTGCTTCCACGACCGTTTTACACCACACTATCATGTCCCCCTGTGGGGGTGAAAACTTTGCATGCCGGGAAGTGCCGCTGAAAGCCGACAAATGCTTTTCTAAGGCCCCGTTCACACTTGCGGTTCTCTGCCAAACGGACCGGATGACCTGACCGGATCCGGACCGGATCGGAACCGTACGGTTCCGATCCGGATCCGATCCGGATCCGGTCAGGTTGCATCAGGTGTTCATCAGGATGCGATCCGGATCCGTTTGGCAAAAGATAGTAGAAACCGAATAAAAATGTTGGGGTCTGGGAGGTCAGCAGAAGGTGGACCTGTGGAATCAGGCCCTCCGCTGTTTAGCACTCACCTCCACCTCCGACATGCTGCCAACATCTGCCAACATCTCCAGCACGTTTAAAGTCACTGCTGCTCCACTCCAAAATGCTTGCCCATGTGTCCCCATCTAAAATCGCCGCTACAATGCGCATAGGAAGTGGGGTAGAACGTCCGTTTTTTATAGCCAGTGTGTTGTGCGCTCTCCGTTTCTCATTGGTTTCTATTGGCCGGATGCAACAGTCCGGCTCCACTCCGGATACGTCAGCCGGAGGAGCCGGACCAAAAAATAGCGCATGTTGGGTCTTACGCCGGAGTCCGGATCCGGTCCGGCTCCGGTCCGGACGAAACGAACGCATGTGAACGGACGCATAGACTTTCATTGCTATGCCGTGCGTCCGTTCCGTCCGTTCCGCATGCGGTCCGGCTCCGGCACGGCGATTCCGGACGGCGACCGCCAATGTGAACCGGGCCTAAGCTTGCTGGTTCAGACGTCCATCTGAACCAGCCCTAACAGTTCCCAACAAGAACCCCCCTCCCCCCACCACCACCACCTAATGCCTACCCCCCTTTTGGAAAGGTCCTAACAACACACAAACACACTCCTACCTAATGCCTACTATGTAGAAGCTGATCAGCATGGCTACTATTCGCATCGGGCGCCCAACTCACCATTTTAGTGTTTGATTCCTGTCACATAACACTATAGGCCTCAATTCACTAAGATCATGCTGGAGATAATAAGGCAAGAGAAAACTTACCTCCACGCAGTGAGAGAGGTATTTTATCTCTTCATTCCTTAAGTTACCTCCTCTGTAGTTAAGTTACCTCCTCTGTAGTTAATTTACCTCCTCTGTAGTTATTTTCACACACAGTTAATAAACAGTCTGTCTTTAACTTTGGAGTTATTTTAAGGATTGAAGAGTTAACTTAAAGACAGAAGAGTTAACTTTAGGTTTGCCTGAGGTAAAATGTTTCCTGAATACGACATGCCTTATCACCATGGTGACCACTCTAGAAACGTTATTAAAGACAGGAGATAAGCTTAGTGAATTGAGGCCAATGTGCTGGCATCAAAAGCACACCAGAAACTTCCCGCCCCCATAATAATATAATAATAATGTAATAAAGTAATAATAATAATAAATACATACATACATACAAATAATAATGTTCGCCAGCCTGAAGGAACCCTAGTAAACCTTGCCTATTGCCTATCGCCACCAATTTGGACTTTGTTGTACGATTCTTAGCGTATTCTGTGCTGAGGAGGAAAGACGTATTCTTAGCGTATTCTGTGCTGAGGAGGAAAGACGTGTTCCTATCAGTCCACGATTGCTAGCCTTGTTGACAAGTCTTTATTTGGAGATGACTGAGTTATCTGAGTCACCCATGCCTACAAATGATCTGGCACTTGGTTGGTGGGCTACCGCTGGGGACTGTTTAGCTTTGAGCAGCAGTGACATAACTTCTCCTCATGTGGGCCAGTGACTCAGGCTCCCTCTCTGTAGACCACACATGAGGATTCTCCTCTTAAATCTTGAGCAAGAGAAAGGTTTATCCCAAGGAAAGCACCAGACCATGACACAGGACCATCCAAATAATAATTAAGTCTCACCATATGTCTAAACTAGGCATCCTCCAGTGGCAGCTGTCTTGGGGCTGTAATGAGTGGCTGCCCCTGTGTCTCCTTCACGCCTGGGTCATAATTTATTAACTGGGAATCCACACACAAAAAAAGGAGATGGATGGAATTTTAAAGACTCTATAGAGTATCGGTCTCTGAGTTTTGTATATAGTTCCTCTGGTTCTTATTTGTCATCAGGGCTAAGGCCGAAGCTTTGTGTCTGTTTACATGAGTCGCCGGTGGTAGGCATCAGCTGGTGGCGGTGATATCATGAACATATGGAAGTCATTGATGGAGATACGATGGAGAGAGCAGGCAATCATGCTGACATTCGATGCTCCGTCCCTGGACTTTAAAACAGATTTAAAGCTCGACTCCTGGAACAAATTAATTTTTATTTGGGATAGTGTGGAAAGGGCCAGAGACTCTACTAGGTTTCTACCGTCCTGTGTCTCCTCAACGTTGAGAATTTACTTCACTTCCTATCCAAGCAGGAAATGGGAAAAGCTCTCCAATCAGGGCTGGTGTTTGCTTAGGTGCAAGTTGGACAGTTGCCCACGGGCCCTCAGCTCCTGATTTAGCATTGTATGGATACAAAAGGATAAAAAATTCTAAAAAGTTTAAAACATGAGGAGGCAGTGGTAGACTCACCTCCTCTAAGCAGACACAAAAATTGCCAATGTGTTTGTCAAATAGAACAAGTTTATTTACATACTTCGGGGGACAATGCAACGCGTCTCGCAGGTTTCATCCCGCTTCATCAGGCAATAACAACGGAGGGACAGCACATGTGGTCAGTAGAAGAGCCAGGTACCTCATTGTGCCTGTCCCCCGGAGTATGTAAATAAACTTGTTGTATTTGACAAACACATTGGCAATTTTTGTGTCTGCTTGGAGGAGGTGAGTCCACCACTGCCTCCTCATGTTTTAAACTTCTTAGATACTTTTATCCTTTTGGTGCCTCTGTATCCATACTACGCTATATTAAGTCCACCCCTGGTGGAGGGGTGTTGCCCCCTTATTCCTCATCTACGGAGAGTGACTTCTTAATCCTGAGTGGGGTCAGCTCTGATCTCCCCACTCACCTATACAGTGCTTGCCTTGGAGGTAACCCTGCTTTGTGAGTATAGCTTATTACTCTATCATACTTCATTTCAGCTACCAGTACATACTGCACTATATTTGGCTCTTGGTGTCCCTACTCTGTGCTCAGCTCCTGATTGGACTGTAAGACGTTTTAAATCAGGATGATACCATTTATTGGCTAACTAAAGATGAATAAGAATAAGCAAGCTTTCGGCCTTGCATCCTTCGTCGGGCTTACATCCTGATTGGACTGGATAAGCGCTTCCTTCAAGACCCATCTAAATGCAAAGGCCGGCAGTGAAGCATGACGTATTCGCTATATGTACTGGTCTCCACTGGTGGTCTCTTTCTCCTCTACCATGTCCATCTTCCTGTTCTAGCATGTGTTAATGAAGAAGTTTACCGAACGATAATAGTAGGGGAAACATAGAAGATAGAACACAAGATAATTGATGCTCGCCATGTAATTCATTCATATAGTTTGATCCTCCATGCAGGGGCGTAACTAGAAATCACTGGGCCCCCTGCAAAACTTTGGATGAGGCCCCTTCCCTCCAAAACAAATCTACAAATCTTTTTCTACAAAACTTTGCATGATTCATTATCAGTGGCTGAGCAGATGTAGTCATGAGAACAATTGTGCACAGAGCAGAAAGTTTTTTTCTCTCCTTCCCCTTAGTTGTCAGTCGCTCAGGACAGGGCCCCCCTGCGGCTGCATCCCTTGCAGGGTCTATTGTTACGCCCCTGCCTCCGTGAGCCTGCAGATCAGCATCTATACAGCTGGCAGGCATGAAAAAAATGGACAGCTCCAACTTCCCTTACCTAAACACACCCACTAACAATGTCATACTAGGTTGGTTAAAGAGGTTCTCAGGCAGAGACAGGAAACTGTCAGGGCCATGGCCATGACATCACACTGTGGGAGGGGTTTCACCTCAATATCAGTCACACAGACGCCCTAATGATCTATTCGAGGACAGGTTAAGAATTCGCGTGGGAAAGGGGGTTTTGGCTACTGATTGGAATGAGGTTCATTTTGCATTAAAATTCCTCTTTAACCCCCTTGGCGGTATGAAAAATACCGCCAGGGGGAAGCGCAGCAGTTTTTTTTTATTTTATTTTTTTTTAAATCATGTAGCGAGCCGAGGGCTCGCTACATGATAGCCGCTGCTCAACGGCATCCCCCCGCCCTCTTCGATCGCCTTCGGCGATCTCCGTTCAGGAAATCCCGTTCAAAGAACGGGATTTCCTAGAGGGCTTCCCCCGTCGCCATGGCGACGGGGCGGGATGACGTCACCGACGTCACTGACGTCGGGACGTCATTGGGAGTCCCGGGCCTCCCCTCGGCGCTGCCTGGCACTGATTGGCCAGGCAGCGCATGGGGTCTGGGGGGGGGGGGGGCCGCGCGCCGCACCGGATAGCGGCGATCGGGCGCGCAGCGGCGGCGATCGGGGTGCTGGCGCAGCTAGCAAAGTGCTAGCTGCGTCCAACAAAAAAAAATTATGTAAATCGGCCCAGCAGGGCCTGAGCGGCACCCTCCGGCGGCTTACCCCGTGTCTAGCACGGGGTTACCGCTAAGGAGGTTAAGCTAGCCACAGAGTTACTGATTTTACTGTTCAATTTCAGGCAGATTCGATGACTCGGATCGAATCTGCTATAAATCTTTTGACTCAAAAATGTAGATTCAATTCTCTGGCCCATATGCAGTTCACTTTTTCTCCTGAGTTTTCTCCAATATGATGTTATTCATCTGGCTATAAAATGCATTTTAAGCCACCAGCAAGCAAGAAATTACTCAAAATAATTTTTATTGTACTTTTTCAACAACTTTTGGGTACTTTTTCAATTGAAAAATGTTTAACCACTTAAGGACCGGGCTTGTTCGCGCTGATCTGTGCAGCTCAGCAGACAGCCAGGGCGACCAGACTTCTCCCCTTTTTTCCCCACTAGGGGGTGTCCTGCTGGGGGGGGTCTGATCGCCACCAGCTATTTTCGATCAGCGGGGGGGGGGGGGGGCTCCTCAAAGCCCCCCTCCACAGCGATTTTCTGCCTTCTTCCCCTTCCCTCCCTCTCCTCTTTCCCCTGGGTGGCGCAGGATGGAGATCCGTCCTGCACCGCCTCTAATAGGCTTCAGCCTATCAACTGCTGGCAATCCCCGGCCAATCAGATTGGCCGGGGATCGCCGATCTCCTTTACGGCACTGTCGTATGATGTAAACAGCGGCGGCTCGCAGGTTGTTCACGGAGACACCCTCCGTGAACTGACATGGAAAGGCCGCTCGAGTGGCCGTTTCCATGTAAAACCACTTAACACCTAGGTCCGCCGATCGGCTGACCGTGGTCGTTAAGTGGTTAAAAGTTAATTTAGAGAGAAAATGAAAATTATCTCCCAGGCGATAGCTCAGGAGCAAAAGCTAATTGCATATGGGCATTTGTGTATTTTTTTATTTTTTTCAAGGAACCTGAAGTGATAAGGAGGCTGACATTTATTTAATTTCAAACATTACAAATCGCCTGGCTGTCCTGCTGCTCCTCTGCCTCTAATACTTTTAGCCACAGCCCCTGAACCAGCATGCAATCCCTCAGATGTTTCTGACAAAAAGCAGACAAGATTATCCGCATGCTTGTTTCAAGTGTGTGATTCAGACACTACTGAAGCTAAAAAAAAGATCAGCAGAGCTGCCAAGCGACTGGTATTAAAAGGAAATAAATGTGGCAGCTTCCATATCCCTCTCACTTCAGGTCCCCTTTAAAGTGAACCAGAGACGAAGCACCCTTGTGTATTTTACCATATATATCAGTGGGAACATTAGAGAAAACACTTACCATGCTCTCTGTTTCATCCTCACTGCTAAAAGTGTCTGTTAGCAGCTGTGATAAGAATCCTGGACTGAGCATTCAGTCTGGCTTTGCCGGGAATAATTATAGCTAAGTCATTATAGTAGAGCCACAAGGGGGCAGGCTTGGGCTTGAAAAGACACCAGAGAAGACAGGCTCAGCTATAATCTTTCCGTAGCAAAGCTAGACTGAGTGCTCAGTCGGGGATTCTTATCAGAGGTGATAACAGTCAGATTACACAGAGAACAATGAAACAAAGACCAGATTAGGTGTTTACTGTCATGTTCCCACTGATTTATAAGGGAAAATACAAGAGGGTGCTTCATCTCTGGTTCTCTTTAAATGCACTAATAAGTATTAATGAAATGCTTGGGGCTGGGTTCACAGTGGTCAGCTGCATATGTACACGTTATAATGTGTGTGTGAACTGCAATGGAGACTGGACATAGACTTTAATGCAAAGCCTGCGTGCAGTAAATTAGAATAACGTGATCAGTTACAATAAACAAAAGCTGCCAGATAAGGATAAAATAGTTAAAAACCGTTTAAAAAGGGGGAGGTAGTGGTGGACTTACCTCCCACAAGTAGACACAGGATCAGTTATTCACTGAAAAATATCTTTATTCAAATAGACTCCAGAGTAATAGCAACGCGTTTCACGGGTAACATCCCGCTTCATCAGGCAGTATATGGAGCTTGTGAAGATACAGACCAAGAATGAGCGCCTCCCATCTGTTACAATGCAGTACAGTAAACAGGCTCATAGAATTGTATGTGCAGTGAACGGACGTGCAGAATTATTCAGCAACGCAACTAAGCACAGTGAACAGGGCCTGAAATGATTTTAGCTTTGGGAGAGAAGAGTATTAGTAGAAAATAAATTAGCGATACAAGCCCAAGATCAGAAAAAGTGTGTGTGAAGGCATGGGGTAACTTCTCATAACCATGAGCAGGGGTGTAACTAGAAATCACCGGGCCCCCCTGCAAATATTTGGATGGGCCCCATCCCGCTGCCCGCTGCCACTGATAATTGCAGGAGGGGACCGCACTGAGGGAAGAGCCCAAGGTGAGGGGGGGGGGGGGAAGTATCCCCCCTCCCCGCCGATGTGCGGCCAAGCTCTCTCCTCACGCTGCGACCCCTCCCACCCCCCAAAATGGCCCTAAGCGTGCCCCAGGGGAGCCCTGCCCCCCCCCCCCCCACCCACGTTGCTGGTCCTCAACACCGTCAAAACTGCCAAGATGATCGTTGACTTTAGGAAGCACACCTCCACCCCCCCTCAAATCTACAATGTTGGCACAGAAGTTGAAAGAGTTCCCTGCGTCCGCCTCCTGGGCACAGCCATTTCAAACAACCTGAGCTGGAAGGACAACACTGCCCTTACGCAAAGTACGCAGCAGAGGCGATCCTGCTCTGCCAGTTGAAGGAGTTTGGTATGGCCAAGGAGCTTCTGACGACCTTCTTCTCCGGCATAATTGAATCTGTGTGCTGTCCTTCCATTCTGGGCAGCACGGTGCCCTAGTGGTTAGCACTCTCGCCTTGCAGCGCTGGGTACCCGATTCGAGGTCAACATCTGCAAGGTTTGTATGTCCTCCCCATGTCTGTGTGGGTTTCCTCCGGGGACTCCGGTTTCCTCCCACACCCCAAAAAACATACAGATAAGTTAATTGGCTTCCCCCTAAAATTGCCCAAGATTACGATACATACGCTACACTAATGCATACATAGACATAGGACTATGGTAGGGATTAGATTGTGAGCTCATCTGTGGGACAGTTAGGCCCGGTTCACATTAGCGTTCCCTGTCCGGATTCGCCGGGCCGGATCCGGACCGTATACTGTACAAACGGAAGGTACGTTCCGCATAGCAATGCAAAGGCTATGCGGACGTTCACACGTGTCCGTTCCGTACAGTATGGAGCCGGACCGGATCCGGACTCCGGACACTTTTCCAACATGCGCTATTTTTTGGGTCCGGATCACCGGCCCACGCACCCGGACCGGAGCCGGACCTGAGCCTGACAGCACCATCCGGAACACAGAAACCAATGGGAAACGGAAGGCACAGAACACACTGCCTACAAACACCTGACGTTCTACCCCACTTCCTATGCGTATCCAAGTGGCCATTTCGGATGGGGACACATGGGCCAAGCATGTCTGGAGTGGAGCAGCAGTGACAGACGTGCTGGAGCTGTTTGGCAGTATGTCGAAGGTGGAGGTGAGGCCTACAGCAGAGGAACCTGATTCTACAGTTGCACCAGGTGCACCTTCTGCTGACCCCAACATTTTTTTTATTTAAATTTCACTATTTTTTGCCCACGGATCCGGATGGCAGCCTGATGCATGTCTGATGCAAACGGACTCGATCCGGATCGGAACCGTACGGTTCTGATCAGGATTAGGTCAGGATCCGGTCCGTTTGCATGGCAAAACGCAAGTGTGAACGGGGCCGTCGTGACAAGACAATATATACTCTGTACAGCGCTGCGGAAGATGTCGGCGCTATATAAATAATAATACGGGTTTTGGATGTGGATTAACATTTTTGATACAAAGAAAACCAATTTAGTCTGGATTAAGTTTTGTGACGTTTTCTCATTATGCCACTGAACCTGATGACGTTCTGAAGGACTTGTGCGAGTTGGCCTAACATGTGGTAGTCTTTGCAAGTACAGCCGTGGTGACGCTTATTTGCCCACTGACTTATGCAATGGCTTTATAAGGTGTAAGTTTTGCTATAATTAAAGTCATTTCGGATTTTGCATATTTAATTAGTTGGTGATTATTATATATGCATTTTAAAACCTAAACCCTCAAGGCAATCGCTGGAGAACGCCATCTTCACTGAAAAGACGTTGACTGGCTAATTCCAGAGGATGTTAAAAAAAAAAAGAAACACTGTGAAGTAAAACAGTACAGATCCTCCTTTAATTCTTTAATATTACAAACTTTTGGTCTACAGCATGGTTTTTTTCCTACAAGACATTGTGCGGTAGGCACATTCCTCCGACACCTGTGTACCACATGTGTTGACTTGTCTACCATCAACTCAGTTCCGAGGACTAAAATATTACAAAGTTCAGCCGCAGGTTATAGACTCGTATCCCGGCTGGGAACAGTGAAAACAGCTGAAGTGTAGACAGGAGACAATGCAGAAAAATAAACCTCTTCTGGGGGTGATGCCAGACCTGTAAAACGCACAGGTGCCCATCTGGGGTTCGTCTTCTCGGGGCCTGGCTTCCATGATACACTGGAGGTAAAGGAGAACTCTACTGTGTACCATCAAACTGGAAGTCAATAAGGAAGGGTCGCTACAACCACCATACATACGACTGTCCAGTCAGGAGCTGGGAATCGATAGCTAGGCAACATGTGACGAGAGGTTCGGAGCGAACATGGCTTCTTACTTATAGCTAGGGATGGTCGCTGGATTCCGCAGAATTAAAAATTCCGTGATTCCAGACGGAATTTGGTGATTCTGGTTCCGTTGCGACGGAACGGAATTGCTATAGTGCTATGGCGGAATTTCCATGGAAAAATGTGGAATTCCGCGGAATGCAAATTTTTTGCCCCACCAAATGATTTCTGCCTAAAAATAAGAATTTCTGCTCGCCAGACTTACAACTTCAACCCAAATCTCCCCTCCTTCTGAGGATCTTGTCTTCCAGGGAATTGTGGGATGTCAAAAGCCAGCTCACATACATTGGCCAGGAATCAAACCCAGGTTTAGTGCTTGGAAGGCAGCTCTCCTCACCACTATACCATCACCAACACTACATACTGAAGCCAGCCTAGCATGTACCATTGTGATATATCCAAGAGAAAAATGAGCTTGCTTAGGGATTTGTAGGATGTCAAAAGCCAACTCATATACATTGGCCAGGAATCAAACCCAGGCCTACCGCTTGGAAGGCAGCTATCCTAACCATTATACCACCAACACAACACACTACAATGCTACATGCTGAAGCCAGCCTAGCATGTACCATTGTGATATACCCAAGAGAAAAATGTGCTTACTTAGGGAATTCTAGGATGTCAAAAGTCTTTCATCGACCTTTCATCGACCGCACAGTACAACAGGATATCCTTTCTTCACATCATCAACCTGGCTTTCAAAAAAGTTCAAATTTGTTTCTCATTTTTGCTAAAATGTATTATGATTTTGTGAAAATACTGAGTCAGGTGAAAATCGTATAGTGTAAGGGCACCTTTAGTTAAAAAGCCTCCAGTAAAATATCGATTTAATTAGCACTGGCTAATACCGATAGTAAAATATTGGTAATTTTTACCAATATTTTACTATCACTTAACCTAACCCTCTGGCTAACCCTCCACTACCTTCTCTTAACAATGACCTACCCACCGATCCCTCCGCCGATATCTGCCCTGCCTATAGCCGCTATTTATCATGTGCTGCCGGCAGCAACTAACACGCTGGGCTCTGCTGTGGCCACAATTGCCAATGCAGTCTATGTGGTGCCCATTTTACCGGCCGGCTGCCCAAATGGCCTGCCCAGCGTACATAGTGCTGAAATAACTAGCTAGGTGGCAGCTCCCACGCCCATCAAGAAATCAGCTGCAGAGAAAAAGTAGCAAGGAAAACAAAACACAATGGCGTAGCCAAATTACGGCCGGTGCACACCAAAAAGCGTTAGCGTAATCGCAAGCGCTTAGCGCTTTTTGAAGTAATTTGTCCAGGCGATTCTAGGCATGTGTCTAGTGACTTTCTAAGCATGCCTAGCGATTTTTGGAGCGTTTTGGTGTAGCGTTTGTTATTCTTTGTTACAGTAGAGCAGTAACTGAACAGCTTCGGTAACAAAACAGCTTGGAAAATGGCTCTGATCTAGCGTTTTTCAGAGCGATTTTCCACTTTCCTATACTTAGGGCCCATTCACACTTGTGCGTTTTCAGAGCGATTTCAGCTTTGCTGAAAATCGCCAGCGATTTGAAAGAAGTGTGCACAATGAAAGTGTATGGAAGTGTTCTCATCTAAGCGTTTAGCGATTTGCTGAAACGCAAATGCGTTGCATGCAGCGTTTTCTGAGCGATTCTGGAGCGATTAGCGTTTCAATAAAAGTATTTGAATTGAACTAGAAATCGCAAAACGCTAATCGCTGGAAAAACGCTCTCTATACAGTGAAAAATCGCTAGGAAAAAACGCCAGAAAAACGCTCAGCGTTTTGCATTAGCGTTTAGCGTTTTCTAGTGTGAATGGGCCCTTAACATTGAGGCTGAATGACCTCAGAAATCATCAGAAATGCTGCAGGACCGCGTTTGCGCTTGGGAGAAAATCACATCGCTCCGGTGTGCTCCATCCCATTCAAATACATTAGCCAAGTGCTTTTTGAAGTGATGGCATTTTTAAAAGTGCTCAGAAGCGCTCTTGGTGTGCACCAGCCCTTACTTGAACTAAACCTGAAATACAGGCCCTGATCATCCTGCAGCCCACTGACCCAGCTTGTGCCACTCACTCAGCATGAGTTAGGCCTCTTGCACACTGCAAGCGATTCAGATTCAGATTCCGCTTTTTAATCTGTTTTTACTTCCGATTCAGATTCAGATTTGCAGTTTTCTCCTTGCACACTGCAAATCGGAATCTGAATCTGATGTAAAAACAGATTAAAAAGCGGAATCTGAATCTGAATCGCTTGCAGTGTGCAAGAGGCCTTAAATAGATTTTTCCCGCCTGCTCTCCAGGACTTGTATAAGCGCATCAGTACTGGGCATGCACCAGTATAGCTTGCACATGCCCAGTAGAATGAAGCCATTCGTGGGTGTCTTTTAATCCTCTGGGGACAAGCCATTCATCCTGCTCAGACCGTAGTTACACATGCCCAATGCAGACGCACTTATCCTTGGTCGGGGGAGGGAGGGGGTAGCTGGCAGAAACCTATGTGAAATTGGATTAAAAAGGTAAAGATGGTTCCTATGCAGGACCAGTGGGCTGCAAAAGACTTTGGGATTTGGGAAGACTTTGCCTGTTTTCTTTTGCAACAATGGATGCCTGGAGAAAAGGTAAAACAGGTGTGTGAGACCTGTAAGTTTGCCTGTTTTTTAACACTTGTTGTAGTTTGAATTGATTCAGAGCAAAAGACATATGGTGGCTGCCATGTTTAACCCTCCTGGCGGTCTATTAAAAACCGCCAGGGGGCAGCGCTGCCGTTTTTTTTTTTTTCAAATCATGTAGCGAGCCTAGGGCTCGCTACATAGTAGCCGCTGCTCCGGCGATAGGCGATCAGGACATCCCGTTCAAAGAACGGGATTTCCTGGAGGGCTTCCCCCGTCGCCATGGCGATGGGGCGGGATGACGTCTCTGACGTCATGGACGTCTCTGACGTCGTGACGTCTAAGGGAGACCCGATCCACCCCTTAGCGCTGCCTGCCGCTGATAGGCCAGGCAGCGCAGGGGTCTAGGGGGGGCTCTGCGGCGGCGCGGATAGCGGCGAATCGGCGTGGGGCGGCGGCGATCGTGTGCTGACGCAGCTAGCAAAGTGCTAGCTGCGTTCAGCAAAAAAAAAAACTACGCAGATCGGCCCAGCAGGGCCTGAGAAAACCTCCTGCGCGGCTTACCCTGAACTACGTTCGGGGTTACCGCCAGGAAGGTTAATATGCAGCTAATTCAGACTTGATGCAATCTGCATTGTTTAAAATGAAAAGGTTCCCTAGTGGTTTCCTACTGTAATACGGTTATTCTACAGGCATACGTTTTTATACGTTTCATAACAAAGTCATTTTAGACTTTGTACAACACCATTTTTTTTTTTTGCAACCGACCCTGTTGTGTGGGCAGAAGACTGTGAGATTCTTTACATACAAATAATTAATTTATTATCCTGTCTATTTTGGGCCCAGGCGATAATTCTGACATGTGGATGTGAAGATGAAGGGAACATTCCTCGACTTCTGTGCAGTTTTTCTTACATCATCCTCTGCAGCCCTTTGATGGGGGGTTGGCGGGGGTGGCGGGGGGGAGCCTCTGGCGGAGGAAGTGTAGTTGATAAGTGCGCAGACTAGCCAGGACAAGCTGGGAGAGGCGCTTTGATGACACTTGGCACTTAATAAGTTAACCTGTTACTCATATTACTGCTCCCTCTATAAATAAATGAAATCCAGACACAGTCTACCCCCGGTCTAACGTATCTCTGCGGTTTCCAACTTCATTTGTGATTTTTATTTTTCCTCCGGGCCGCAGTAATATTTCATGCGTTTGGGGCCTGCAGATATTTTATTGGCGGCTGCTGTTTTGTTCTCAGGCTTCCGTCTTGGTGATGCGATCGCTATCTTCTCGCAGGGTAAACACGAGTGAGCGCGATATTGGTGAAACCTGAGTCGTGTACTGAAGTGGACGAGGAGCTTAAAGTGAACCGGGCAATGTTTTTAAAGTGACATATTTGATTAAACCGTGCCAGAGGAGCTGACCCTACAGTCACAGGGGGCCCTGACCACAGCACACACCCTCCCTCCTATACAGGGTTCACCCTCCAAAGCAAAAGCAAGGTAGATAGATACCCCAATGTGTCAGCATTAGGGCCCCCCATTTTTTTTCCATTTTTTAAAGAGAATTTTTATTACATTTTTAAAAACAAGAAAACAAATAAAAAACTAAACAACAACAAAAGCATTTGTAAAGCGCTTTTCTCCCATAGGACCCGAAGCTCATAAGCTTGTCTCAGGTCAGTACATAGAGACGGATCAGTGAATAATGGCGCACAGCACCTATGCATAAAAATGGCGCCGCGTTAAAAAGATATGCTTATCGCTATTTATCGTTAGTACTGCATAATAATGGCGCACAGGGAAAAAAGAAGAAAAACGGCACACAGTAACGTTATTTATCAATAGTGCCGTTCATATGCCAAACAGCAGACGTTATTGCGCACAGTAACATTATTTATTAATAGCGCCCTACATAAGCCAAACTGCAGATTTATTTAACTGCAAAACGGTGAGTGGATTAATGTAACACTGTCAAGGTTAGGGTTAGGGACCACCAGGGGAGATTTAGGGTTAGGCACCACCAGGGGGGTCTTAGGGTTAGGCACCACCAGGGGGGTGCTTAGGGTTAGGCACCACCAGGTGGGCGGTTAGGGTTAGGCTCCACCAGGGAGGTCTTAGGGTTAGGCATCACCAGGGGGGTGGTTAGGCATCACCAGGGGGGTGGTTAGGGTTAGGCACCACCAGGAGGATCTTAGGGTTAGGCACCACCAGGGGGGTGGTTAGGGTTAGACACCACCAGGGGGGTGGTTAGGGTTAGGCATCACCAGGGGGGTGGTTAGGGTTAGGCACCACCAGGGGAGATTTAGGGTTAGGCACCACCAGGGGGGTCTTAGGGTTAGGCACCACCAGGGGGGTCTTAGGGTTAGGCACCACCAGGGGGTGGTTGGGGTTAGGCACCACCAGGGGGGGTCTTAGGGTTAGGCATCACCAGGGGGTGGTTAGGCATCACCAGGGGGGTGGTTAGGGTTAGGCACCACCAGGAGGGTGGTTAGGGTTAGGCACCACCAGGGGGTGGCTAGGGTTAGGAACCACCAGGGGGTCGTTAGGGCTAGGCACCAACAGGGGGGTGGTTAGGGTTAGGCATCACCAGGGGGGTGGTTAGGCACCATCAGGGGGGTCTTAGGGTTAGGCACCATCAGGGAGGTGGTTAGGGTTAGACACCAACAGGGGAGTAGTTAGGTTTAGGCATCACCAGGGGGGTAGTTAGGATTAGGCATTACCAGGGGGGTGGTTAGGGTTAGGCACCACCAGGGGGGTCTTAGGGTTAGGCACCACCAGGGGGCGGGTAGGGTTAGGCACCACCAGGGGGGTCTTAGGGTTAGGCATCACCAGGGGGCTGGTTAGGGTTAGGCACCACCAGGGAAGTGGTTAGGGTTAGGCACCACCAGGGGGGTCTTAGGGTTAGGCATCACCAGGGGGGTGGTTAGGGTTAGGCATCACCAGGGGGGTGGTTAGGGTTAGGCACCACCAGGGGGGTGGTTAGGGTTAGGCACCACCAGGGGGGTGCATAGGGTTAGGCACCACCAGGGGGGTGCTTAGGGTTAGGCACCACCAGGGGGCTGGTTAGGGTTAGGCACCACCAGGGAAGTGGTTAGGGTTAGGCACCACCAGGGGGGTCTAGGGGTTAGGGATAGGTACAGGGAGGGTTCTGTGTGTTAACGCTAATTTTCAATAAAAGAAACAGAGCTAAATAACAATAAGGCTTTAACGATAAATAGCGATAAGTGACAAATGGATTAGGGGCAACACCGTGCGCCATTATTCTCAGGTGCCATTTTCAGATGGACCCACATAGAGATGTGTACAGGGGAAAAAATTATGTGATCATAAATGCTAGACTAAACAGGTGGCTGTTCAGTTTTGATTTGATTTGAAACATGCCCAGGGTTGGAGCTGTCTTGATTAAGTTTGGCAGGGCATTCCACAGGGTAGGGGCAGCATGGCAGAAAGCTCTGGCTCCAAAGGTTTTTAGTTGGACTCTGGGGGTAGTTACGCTATTGGATCCTTTTGATCTGATGTTGTGGGAGATGTGACACAGTTGTAAGAAATTCTTCAGGTATCCGGGCCTAGGTCGTGTAGGGATTTGAAGGTTGAATGTTGTTTTCAAAAGGATTTCCCATTTTATGGGAAGCAAAATAATCCCCTAGCAATCCAAGTACGCCATATACACCTGAGAACACAAACAGTTTTCAGTAGGAAGCAAAGGGGTCAGAAAAAGTGGTAGTAGGGCTCGCTGGCACCCATTAGGCCCCAGGACACTGCCGGGGTTGCCTTGTGGATGATCCTGCTTTGCCCATAACTTGTGTAGCCACAAAAACATCTGATCTGAAGTATAGTCCCCTGTAGTGGAGGGCGAGAAATTTAGTAGTTGAAGCCCCCCACAGCTCTGTGCCCCCCTGCGACCTCCACTCTAGTTATACCCCTGCATCCCAGTCTGGATCTGAGATCCCCTACTCAATCTTGGTGCAGTGAGGAAAGAAGAGTAACAGAGTAACAACCCTTTTACAGCTCTGCTCATGACTCTGTATATGACCAGGGGAGACGGGCATGGGCCCGCCCTCAGAGCTGTGCACCCCCTCAGAGCAGTGCACCCACAGGCTGGTGCCTCCCATCAGAGGAGACCACATGAGAAGGGAGGACAGGTAACTATGCCACACCCGCTACACTCTGCATTTGAGACAGTAAGTTACTGGCCTCGGCTGCCAGCACGGCAATCTACATTTCAACAGGAAGTTACTTACAGCAGCCTCCATGTTTTCCTCACCACAAGCAGGGCCGGATTTAGGCCAAGGCCCCCTAGGCCATGGCCTAGGGCACCACAGGAGCAAGGGCACCAAAGCAGCAGGCTAACCTGGTGCATTTGCAAGCTAGCAAATGCTGCAATGCAGGGAGATCAGGTGAGCAGCTTACCGCAGTACTCTGCTGCCAGCCGCCTGTGCAGCAGCCACCTTGCTCTCTGTGCACGTTTGCATTGTGGCCGGCGGCTATGGACTTGGGCAGCATTGGAGGCGGAAAGGAAGAGGAAGGTTCCGCACTGGAGACGAGCGGTGAAATGAGTGACACTGATGGCTGCTGCGGTGTGAAGGCGAGCTGGCTACCTATACTGAAAGGGGGGATGGGAAAAGGAGGGAATAAGGGGGTCATCAGGCTACCTATACTGGAGGGAAAGGGGAGGGGTCATCTAACTACATATACTAGAGGAAAGGGGGAGGGGTCATCTGGCTACCTATACTAGAGGGAAGGGGGAGGGTCATTTGGCTACCTATACTGGAGGGAAAGGGGAGGGGTCATCTGGCTACCTATACTGGATCGAAGGGGGGAGGGGTCATCTCGCTACCTATACTGAAGGGGGGTGGCTGGCGACAGTGGCCTTGGGCGATAAAAAGTACAAATCCGACCCTGACGACAGGTCTCCTTTGACCTGACTGCAGTATTTGCTCTGCGCATTGACTCTCAGGCTCCCGAGAAATCCTTCAAACCTGGATAGAGAAGTGACCTCAGGTGCCGCCTCACGCTCTCCGACAGATAAACTGCGAGCGTGGAGCTCATATGCTAATGTTTACCCCGCTTGTATCTCTCCAGATGGGCGGAATACCCTCCACATGCAGTTTATTATGTCTGGAGCGGCACGCTTTATAGCAGGAGGGCAAACTGGCGGAGTGAGATAAAACAGAAGAATCGTTTAGATAGCGCACATGTGAACGAAGGCTCCACACGCACTGACCTCATCCTACCTGCTGTGACACCGTCGCTCTTTGACCTCGCAAGTAAAATAAGGCTGTGAAATAAAAATAAACATATATAGGCGTTTAACAGTAAATCCAGGTGTATCACCAACTGAAGGATATCTTCTGAACAAGGTAGTTTTGTACAGCTGAAAACAGCACTCCAGATAATAAAGAGATAGGATAGTATGGAGCAGGCAGTGGGTGATTTTTTGGAAGCAGGACATTTGTTAATGGCTAATCGACCCCATAGGCGGTAATGCAAATATCGGCTGTTAGATGCCCAAAGCAGAAATTTGGGTGCGCGGTAGTTATTGTCTTGAAAATTACATTAAAGTTTTTGACATTTTTAATGTTTGGTATTTACAAATGATTTATTATTGAAAATTATAGTTTTAAAATGTATCGTTTTTTAACATTATAGGGTTAGTGTAATGATCGCTGCTGCAGCAGCTATTGCTGGAAGTAGTAGTGCTGCAGCTCAGGCAGTTCTGATCTATTTCCATGCAAGTTGCATAGCTTTGTCTGTCTTTCCCTGCTGTCAGCTTGTGACTGATTATCATTCACCTGTGTGGGAATCTGCATGTCTGCTCCCATTGGATGACCTCAGTATAAAGATCTGCTTCCTGCAGGGTTTCCTTGGGTTTTCATAGCTTCAGCCTAAGCCTGTCTTGCTGTCGCTTTAGCCCCCGATCGTGTTTCTTGTTATAAAGATACTTTGCTGGTCTTTGCATCATATATTGGTTCATTGCCAATATATATGCATACCAGCACGTTTATTATTTTCCTTGTATTTGTGTTACGTTAATACATCAGTGTCGCTGATGTATACGTACACGAACTGTTTATATCCTGTGTGCAGTTAGTCAGCTTTCCAGCACGTTTTGGTAGGTTGCGCGTACCGTGACCACCCGTGCTGAGGTAGTTACCCTGCTCCTGGTTCTGTTTGTGGATTGCGTTCATCTCTGCGAAGAGATAACGAATCCTTCTGAATCCTGTTCTGTTACCGTTTGTGGATTGCGTTCATCTCTGCGAAGAGATAGCGAATCCTTCTGAGTCCTGTTCCCTGTGTTACTCCATTCCTAGTCAGCGTTCCTGCTTATGTCATATATCGGTTCATTGCCGATATATACATATGTTAGTCAGACGTAACAAATAGTTTCATTGATAGCTGTAATTGTAATACGCTAGGAAAACATACTTATTGTATATTTATCTGTGTTACGTTCTTCTATCTCAATCCTGCTATTTTCTGACTATCCTGTCCTGTCTTTGTGAGGCACGCCATCGCCGCATCGCATTGGCTGCCTCATTCCAGTCTGTCTGGTTTTGGACGCTTGCTGTCGCTAAGTAGCCGCTAGCTAGCAAGCGTTCATTCTGACTACCTGTCCTGATCTCCTCAGTTCTGGTTTATGCGCTCAGCGCTACTTTGCGCTGAGACGTTATAACGAAAGCATTGTTTGTGGCTGTCAGATCTGCACTGGCTCTGTGCGCCACAATCTCCTATTGGAGTCAGTCCTCCCCTCCACTATACTAGGGATAGCCTGTTTCCTGGTGCTAGTGTGTGTACCTCCTCCACGCCAGCTCATGCGTTGCATGCTGACTGTGGAGAATACACCACCAAGCCTTACATTATGAAAACCCCATTACCAATCCCCATTGTGGGGGGGATTCCCAGAAAGTATGACACTGTTAATTATGGTTCCTGTTCCTTTAAGAAATTTGAAGAACTTAGCTCTGAAACAGAAAATGAGTTTTTCTCTGAATGTGCCAGGTTCCTGACCAATCCTGATCTCCAAGCGACTCCTGTTTCAACCTGGGCACTGCAACTAAGTTATATTTTGTTTAAAGGGGAATTATTCCAGTGGGCATTTGATGTTCTCAATCATTCCGATTTGAAAGATAGACCGCTGGAATTTCTAGCGTTTGTGATCCATAACTGGTTGCGCATAGATCCATTGCCTTTTCCTCTTAATGAACTCCTGGCAGCAGGCCAATCAGCTGCTCCTTCAATTGCTTGCAAGAATGAGCAGCAAGCAGAAAGTGTTACTGATAATTTTCCTGCAGCTTTGAATAAATCACCAAAAACCGCAAGGTCAAAGGCAAAACGCAAACGTTCTAAGAAACGTGTCCAATCTGCAGAATCGTTATCCTTAGCGACTGAGACCTATAATGAGATTCTGCCATTAACAGATAATGAAATGCAATTGTCTTTCAGGGGAGTTAAATGGACTTATGAAACTACTAATGAACTTTCCTCCCTGGCTAGGGAAAATAAAGATTTTTGTTTAAAAGAATTATCTGAGTATGATTATGATGAGATATTACAGAGTATTGAACAAATCAACTTATTTGTGAACCAAGGGAAGTTTGCATACACTACAGTTCAACACTTGCTACAGGTATTGGAGCTTCTTAAGAATAAGGAATCTGCCAATCACCTGCTAATTAACCCTATACATGTGCCTGCCACAATCATATCTGCAAACCATGATCTGCCTGTCAAGTATGCATGGGATCC